>NW_026669369.1:0-1111 GCF_009828535.3 Hylobates moloch | reverse complement strand
AGTGCTGGGAGGATCAACAGAGGTAATCCACGAAAGGTCCTTACAACGGTTGTGAGCACCTTGTCACCTACTAAGTGCTTCTGAGTCATTTCTTTTTTTTTTTTTTTTCTTTTTCTTTTTGAGACTTCTTGGTATCATATAGGTTTGTTTACCTATACAGAGCTAGGTGCTTGCCAAGCTGTCACTTCCCCAAGGAAAGTCTGGGCAGTCAGGTGATGAACCCCATAACCCAGGGTCGTTTTTGAGATCAGCTAATAACGATGAGGAGGTGAAAAATTAATGCAGCAATAAAAAGGAGGGAAGAAGCAGTAAGTTGGGGGAAGAAAGATGAAATCTGGTTGTTTGCGATGGAAATGAAGAAGGTGCAGGGGTCCTGGGGGGCACTTAATGATGGTGGGCAAAGGCCAAAGCGCCTGCTGAATTTGAGTTAGAGATGGAAAGAGTTTCCTGAGTAAAAAGGGGGAACTATAGGATTGGTTTTGTCTTGGGAGTTAGTTTGTTTTGAGATAAACTCCTGCAAGGCATGCCTAACCTGTGTAGCACCCCAGTCAAAGGGCATTTTTTTTTTTTTTTTTTGCTGGGCCCCTGGCTATAAAAACAATTTGAGTCACCCCAAACCAGCAGGTCAGCACCATTCTAGAAGCTTGATTTGCAAAAGAGAGAGACCTCTGGCCAGTGCTTGCTAGGCTGCCTGCTGGAACTGGGGCTGGCCGTTAGGCCTTAGGATATCCCATAGATGCAAATGCCAAAACAGTTTGGGGCATCTTATTGACCCTACATGCACGCTAGTGGGGGTGAGGGGTGGTAGAGGGTCAAGAGTACCCTGGGCCGGTAGCGGTGGCTCATGCCTGTAATCCCAGCACTTTGAGAGGCCCAGGTGGGTGGATCAAGAGGTCAGGAGTTCAAGACCAGCCTGGCCAACACGGTGAAACCCCATCTCTACTAAAAACTACAAAAATTAGCCGGGCGTGGTGGCACACACCGGTGGTCCCGGCCACTCAGGAGGCTGAGGCAGAAGAATCGCTTGAACGCGGGAGGTGGAGGTTGCAGTGAGCCCCAGTCGCGTCACTGCACTCCAGCCTGGGTGACAGGGTGAGACTCCGTCTCAAAA
>NW_026669368.1:0-1111 GCF_009828535.3 Hylobates moloch | reverse complement strand
GGGGACAGAGTCGTGTTCTGTTGCCCAGGCTGGAGTGCAGTGGCGTGATCTCAGCTCACTGCAACCTTCAACTCCCAGGTTCAAGCAATTCTCGTGCCCCATCCTCCCAGGTAGCTGGGACTATAGCCGTGCATCGCCATGCCCCACTAATTTTTTCATATTTTGGTAGAGACAGGTTTCACCATGTTGCCCAGGCTGGTTTTGAACTCCTTACCTCAGACAATCCACCCGCCTCAGCCTCCCAAAGTACTAGGATTACAGGCCTGAGCCACTGCTCCCGGCCCCGTTTTGTTTTTCTTGAGTCAACTTTATTGACCTATAATTTACTATAATCTATGTCTGATTCACGCGTACGGTTGATGAGTTTTAACGGATTCATACTCCTGAGTGCCCACCACTGCATGGAGGTGTGGAAAGTGTTCACTATTCCCTGCGCTTAGAGTGCCTCACCCCACCTCGAGCAGTGCGGATGCATCTCCCCTGCGCTCAGAGTGCCTCACCCCAGCTTGGGTCACCCCGGCTCGGGCAGCGTCAGTGCATCTGCCTGGGTGAGGGCGGGGTCTGTGCTGCCTGCCCCGGCTTCCTGTGAATGCAGTTGCTTCTCCGGCCTGGCCTCTCACGCTGGACAGCGGCTTTGCGGCATCCTTGCTGCGCCTGCCAGTGGGCTCTCTGGGGAGTTTCCGCCACGTGGACACGGCACTGTTCACTGATCTGCCTGTGTGGGGTGACCCTGGGGGAGAGTCCTGCTTTCCTCACCAGCCCATTACATTTTTTTTTTTTTGGTCACCAAGTCCGCCTCCGGTTAACCTTCTCTCTGCCTCAGCCTCTCCGAATAGTGGGATTACAGGCCCCCACCACCCGGCCAATTCGGGGTTTCACCGTGGTCTCGATCTCCCGACCTCGTGATCCGCCCGCCTCGGCCTCCCAAAGTGCTGGGATTACAAGCGTGAGCCACCGCGCCCAGCCCCATTACATTTTTATCCCATTTTAAACTTAGTAAATTAAAACTCGTCACACATTTTACTCAATAAAATACGTGTAACATATATAAATATAATACACTTAAAATATAAATATCCTAGCTGGGCGCGGTGGCTCAAGCCTGTAATCC
>NW_026669367.1:0-1111 GCF_009828535.3 Hylobates moloch | reverse complement strand
TTTTTATGGGAAGATATTTCCTTTTCCAAGATAGGCCTCAAAGCGCTCAATTCTCCCCATGCAGATACAACAAAAAGAGAGTTTCTAAACTGCCCTATCAAAAGTAAGGTTCAACTCTGTGAGATGAATGCACACATCACAAAGTAGTTTGTCAGAATATTTCTTTCTAGTTTTTATATGAAGATATTTTCTTTTCCACTGTAGGCCTCAATGCGCTCCAAATGTCCACTTGCAGATTCAACAAAATAAGTGTTTCAAAGCTGCTCTATCAAAAGTAAGGTTCAACTCTGTGAGATGAATGCACACATCTTAAAGAACTTTGTCAGAATGGTTCTGTCTAGTTTTTATGTGAAGATATTTTCTTTTCCAAGATAGGGCTCAAAGCACTCAAAATATCCCCTTGTAGATTCTACATGAAGAGTGATTATAGCTGCTCAATCAAAAGTAAGGTTCACCTCTGTGAGATGAATGCACACATCACAAAAAAGTTTGTCACAATGCTTCTGTCTAGTTTTTATGGGAAGATACTACTTTTTCCACCATACACCTCAAAGCGCTCCAAATGTCCACTTACAGATTTTATGAAGAGAGTGTCTCAAAACTGCTGAATCAAAAGGTTCAACTCTGTGAGATGAATGCACACAGCACAAAGAAGTTTGTCAGAATTCTTCTATCTAGTTTTTATGTGAAGATGGTTCCTTTACCACCATAGGCCTTAAAGCGCTCCAAATATCCACATGCAGATTCTATAAAAAGAGTGCTTCAAAGCTGCTCTATTGAAAGTAAGGTTCAACTCTGTAAGATGAATGGACACATCACAAAGAAGTTTGTCAGAATGCTTCTGTCTAGTTTTTATGTAAAGGTATTTCCTTTTCCAAGATAGGCCTCAAAGCACTCAAATTTCCCCATGCAAATACAACAAAAAGATAGTTTCTAAACTGCCCTATCAAAACTAAGGTTCAAGTCTGTGAGATGAATGCTCATATCACAAAGAAGTTTGTCAGAATATTTCTGTCTAGTTTATATATGAAGATATTTTCATTTCCACTGTAGACCTCAAAGCGCTCCAAATGTCAACTAGCAGATTCACCAAAATAAGTGTTTCAAAGCT
>NW_026669366.1:266-1111 GCF_009828535.3 Hylobates moloch | reverse complement strand
TAAGTCTTTAATCCATCTTGAATTAATTTTTGTATAAGGTGTAAGGAAGGGATCCAGTTTCAGCTTTCTACATATGGCTAGCCAGTTTTCCCAGCACCATTTATTAAATAGGGAATCCTTTCCCCATTTCTTGTTTTTGTCAGGTTTGTCAAAGATCAGATAGTTGTAGATATGCGGCATCATTTCTGAGGGCTCTGTTCTGTTCCATTGATCTATGTCTCTGTTGTGGTACCAGTACCATGCTGTTTTGGTTACTGTAGCCTTGTAGTATAGTTTAAAGTCAGGTAGCGTGATGCCTCCAGCTTTGTTCTTTTGGCTTAGGATTGACTTGGCGATGCGGGCTCTTTTTTGGTTCCATATGAACTTTAAAGTAGTTTTTTCCAATTCTGTGAAGAAAGTCATTGGTAGCTTGATGGGGATGACATTGAATCTATAAATTACCTTGGGCAGTATGGCCATTTTCATGATATTGATTCTTCCAACCCATGAGCATGGAATGTTCTTCCATTTGTTTGTATCCTCTTTTATTTCATTGAGCAGTGGTTTGTAGTTCTCCTTGAAGAGGTCCTTCACATCCCTTGTAAGTTGGATTCCTAGGTATTTTATTCTCTTTGAAGCAATTGTGAATGGGAGTTCACTCATGATTTGGCTCTGTTTGTCTGTGATTGGTGTACAAGAATGCTTGTGATTTTTGTACATTGATTTTGTATCCTGAGACTTTGCTGAAGTTGCTAATCAGCTTAAGGAGCAAACACATTCGAAAGCTAGCAGAAGGCTAGAAATAACTAAAATCAGAGCAGAACTGAAGGAAGTAGAGACACAAGAAACCCTTCAAAAAATTAATG
>NW_026669366.1:0-190 GCF_009828535.3 Hylobates moloch | reverse complement strand
TCCCTTGTAAGTTGGATTCCTAGGTATTTTATTCTCTTTGAAGCAATTGTGAATGGGAGTTCACTCATGATTTGGCTCTGTTTGTCTGTGATTGGTGTACAAGAATGCTTGTGATTTTTGTACATTGATTTTGTATCCTGAGACTTTGCTGAAGTTGCTAATCAGCTTAAGGAGATTTTGGGCTGAGACA
>NW_026669365.1:0-1111 GCF_009828535.3 Hylobates moloch | reverse complement strand
TGCAAACATGGATGTGCAAATATTTTTTCAAGACTCTGCTTTCAATTGTTTTGCTATCCTGAGATGTGGCACTGCTGGATCATAGGACAATACCATTTTGATTTTTTGAGGAACTACCATACTCTTTTCCACAGCAAACGTAGCGTTTGGCCTTCCCTCCGATACTGCAAAAGGAATCACCACATCCTTGCCTGTGGATTTTATTCACAACTCCTGTGGCTCTCTCTACATCCCAGCCACCATGTATTATTTCCTGTTTATATATATGACATCAAAGGTGCAGGAAGTAATGAACTAAATTGGAAGGATAAACATGTAGAAAAATAAAGGTAAATACTGACTACATAAAACCACAAGAATAATAATTTTGGATGATCTATTATATACCTATTTATCTAACATCTATCTGTTCCTCCATCTGTAATTAAAATATATTACAGTTAGAGAACAGAGAAAAAAGTAGGAATACATGAATTTAAGGTTTTAATTATTCTTAGATTGTCTCACAGCATCATTATATGAAAGAAAATTTATAGGTCAATATCTCTTAACTATAAATGTAACATTCTTAAAGTACTCAAATACATTGAATTACAGCATGAGTAACATATTACAATCTATTCAAGTTTATTTTATTCCAGGAACACAAAAATACAAATTTCAGTTGCAATTTAAAAAAAAACAGAAATCGATATATATGATTGATGTATATACACATTTAATGTATTTTTAAATATACATTTTTTAAAAGTAGAAATTTTTCTAGGACAAATACTTAAAATATCACTGCAAATAATGTTATTAGCTAATACCTTCCTAATAACTGTGGTATTACATAAGAAACCAAAATTAAAATTTCAGATAAACTTAGAAACTTAAAATTTTAAAAATAGTGTTCTCTTCTCATTATGTTCATATTTAGTCATACCATTTCCTGTTTTCATTCTTCTTCAGTGTTGCTCTAATAAAATATAACATATTATTCTAACTTTTAATTTCTGTTCTTATTATTTAAAATTGTATACGTTTTCTCATACTCTTAGTTTAGTTATGCTACTTTTCTTTACTCTTCGAATTTTCACATTTGTGTTCACTCTCTTTTGAGTTCCCA
>NW_026669364.1:0-1111 GCF_009828535.3 Hylobates moloch | reverse complement strand
ACAGGGTTTCACCATGTTGGCCAGGCTGGTCTCGAACTCCTGACCTCCTTGTTATCTGCCCGCCTTGGCCTCCCAAAGTGCTGGGATTACAGGCATGAGCCACCACACCCAGCCCTCTTTAAAAAAAATTCATTCATTCATTCATTCATTTATTTATTTATTTTTGTGACTGAGTCTCGCTCTGTTGCCCAGGCTGGAGTGCAGTGGCATGGTCTTGGCTCACTGCAACCTCCGCCTCCCAGGTTCAAGTGATTCTCCTGCCTCAGTCTCCCGAGTAGCTGAGATTACAGGCACGGGCCACCATGCCCAGCTAATTTTTCTGTATTTTTAGTAGAGACGGGGTTTCACCATATTGGCCAGGCTGGTCTTGAACTCCTGACCTTGTGATCCACCCGCCTCGACCTCCCAAAGTGCTGGGATTACAGGCGTGAACCACCACACCCTGCCCCTCTTTATAAACGTTTTAATAGCTCCTAAGTTATTATTATTCCTTTTATTGTTGTCTAGTTTTTCTTTTTTCTTTTTTTTTTATTAATTTTATTTTGCACACAAAACAAACATTTTCTAAAAATACATACAAACAAAAAGATGCATATCAAACATATTAGGAAGGTTGCACATGGGAAGTCGGGGAATAGAAATGGGGGGTGCGAATTAAAATAAATGAGAGAGGGACTTTATATGGATCAGTGATAATAGCTCAATCCTCCACTCGACAAAGAAGAAGAAGAAAGAGGAAGAAAAAGAAAGTGGGACAAAGGATCAGAAAGGGAGGAAAATAGAAAAACTTAGAGTATGACTCCAGGGTAGACCTGTTCCGTTGTCACTGAGTTGGTTGGTTGGTCTGTCTGTCGCATTTTTCATATGTTTCGCCATGTTGGCCAGGCTGGTACTGAACTCCCAGCCTGAAGTGATCAACCCGCCCCGGCCCCCCAGAGTGCCGGGACCACAGGCGTGAGCCACGACGTCCAGCCCCCACATTGCCCCTGGCCTCCGTGGTAGACCTCCCAGACGGGGCGGTCAGGCAGAGGCGCTCCCCACATCCCAGACGGGGCGGTCGGGCAGAGGCGCTCCCCACTTCCCAGACGGGGCGGCCGGGCAGAGGCGCTCC
>NW_026669363.1:0-1111 GCF_009828535.3 Hylobates moloch | reverse complement strand
TGTTTATCAAAGCAGTGTTTAGCTTCATGATTTAAAATTCAAAAAAAACTTGCAATACAAGATTCTGGTTGATGTCATTTGGCTGTGTCCACACCGGAATCTCATCTTGAATTGTAGTTCCCATAATCTCCACGTGTTGTGGGAGGGACCCAGTGGGGGGTAATCAGGGATTTCCCCCATGCTATTCACATGATAGTAAGTTCTCATGAGATCTGATGGTTTTATAAGGGGCTTCCCCCTTCGCTCTGCTCTTCTTCTTCTTCTTGCCACCATGTGAAGAAGGACGTGCTTGTTTCCCCCTCCACTATGATTGTAAGTTCCCTGAGGCCTTCCCAGCCCTGTGGAACTGTGAATCAATTAAACTTATTTCCTTTACAAATTAGCAGTGGGAGAATGAACTAATACACTGGTATGCTAAAAAAAAAAAAAAAGTTTGGGGCCAGGTATAGGTGCTCACACCTATGGTCCCTGCACTCTGAACTTTGGAAGGCTGAGGCAGGCAGATCACTTGAGCCCAGAAGTTTAAGACCATCCTGGGCAACACGGCGAAACCCTCTCTAAAGAAAATGCAAAAATTAGTCGGATGTGGTGGCATGTGCCTGAAGTCCCAGCTACCGGGGAGGCTGAGGTGGGAGAATCGCTTGAACCCAAGAGTTTGAGGCTGCAGTGAAGCAAGATCACACCACTGCCCTCCAGGCTGTACAACAGAGCAAGACCATGTCAAAAAAAAAAAAAAACTTGTCAAGTTTTGATACAAAATTAATATTGACATAGTTCTACATAAAATATCTTAACTATTCCAATCTGTTCTCAAATTTTGTTCTCTTTTGGGGCTTGTGTAACAATGGATTATTCCTACTTATACACTGGCATGTCTGAAGTATTGTAAACTGGTATAGGTATAAATTTGGAGGGTGTGTATTTCCAGATATTTTGAAAAACGTCATCTCAAAATCACTTAAACTATTGGAAACATAAGGAGTAGGGATCATTGGAAAAACAAGTAAGTCTACCTCCACAGGTCAGTCAAAAACTCCTTCCTCATCATCTTCCAGGGTAACTTTCACAAGTAATATCTGCAACTTTCATTTGAACCTGACTCATTGTGGGG
>NW_026669362.1:429-1111 GCF_009828535.3 Hylobates moloch | reverse complement strand
GAGAGATTCAGAACTGCTCAATCAAAAGCAAGTTTTAACTATGTTAGTTGAATGTACAGAACCCAAAGGAGTTTCACAGAATGCTTCTCTGTAGTTTTTATTTGTAGATATTCCTTTTTTAACTATAGGCCCCGTAGCACTCCGAATGTCCACTTGCAGTTTCTACAGAAAGAGTGTTTCAGAACTGCTGAATCAAAAGGAAAATTCAACTCTGTTAGTTGAATGGACAGAACAGAAAGAAGTTTCACAGAATGCTTCTGTGTCGTTTTTGTTTGAAGATATTCCTTTTTCCACTACTGGCCCTTTAGTACTCTGAATGTCCACTTGCATTTTCTCCAGAAAGTGTGTCTCAGAACTGCTCAATCAAAAGGAAGATTCAACTCTGTTAGTTGAATGGACACAACAGAAAGAAGTTTCACCAAATGCTTCTCTGCAGTTTTTATATGAAGATATTTCTTTTTCCACTACCGGCCCTTTGATACCCTGAGTATCGACTTGCAGGTTCTACAGAAAGAGGGTTTCAGAACTGCTCAATCAAAAGTAATCTTCAACTCTGCTAGTTGAATGCACAGAACAGAAAGAAGTTTCACAGAATGCTTCTGTGTCATTTTTACTTGAAGATATTCCCTTTTCCTCTGTAGGCCAAATAGCGCTTGGAATGTCCACTTGCAATTTCTACAGA
>NW_026669362.1:0-329 GCF_009828535.3 Hylobates moloch | reverse complement strand
AATCAAAAGCAAGATTCAACTCTGTTAGTTCAATGCACAGAACTGAAAGAAGTTTCACATAATCCTTCTCTGTAGTTTTCAGTTGAAGATATTCCTTTTTCCACTATAGGCTCCTTAGCGCTCCGAATGTCCACTTGCTGTTTCAACATAAAGAGTGTTTCAGAACTGCTCAGTCAATGGGAAGCTTCCACTCTGTTAGTTGAATTCACAGAACAGAAAGAAGTTTCAAAGAATGCTTCTGTGTAGTTTTTATGTCCAGATATCCCTTTTTCCACTATAGGCATCACAGCGCTCAGAATGTCCACTTGCAGTTTCTACAGCAACAGTGT
>NW_026669361.1:0-1111 GCF_009828535.3 Hylobates moloch | reverse complement strand
AAATTCCTTTTTCCCCTAGAGGCCATTTAGCGATCCGAATGTTCCCTTGCAGTTTCTACAGAAAGAGTGTTTCAGAACTGCTCAATCAAAAGTAAGCTTCAACTCTATTGGTTGAATGCGCAGAACAGGAAGAAGTTTCACAGAGTGCTTCTGTGTAGTTTTTATTTGAAGACATTCCTTTTTCACTATAAGACCTTTAGCGCTCAGAATGTCCACTTGCAGTGTATACAGAAAGAGTGTTTCAGAACTGCTCAATCAAAAGTAAGCTTCACCTCTGTTAGTTGAATGCACAGAACAGAAAGAAGTTTCACACCATGCTTCTGTGTAGTTTTTATTTGAAGACATTTCTTTCTCCACTGTAAGCCCTTTAGCACTCAGAATGACCACTTGCAGTTTCTAGGAAAGAGTGTTTCAGAACTGCTCTATCAAAAGTAAGCTTCAACTCTGTTAGTTCAATGCAAAGAACAGAAAGTAGTTTCACAGAATGCTTTTGTGTAGCTTTCTTATTGAAGACATTCCTTTTTCCACTGTAGGACCCTTAGTGCTCCGAATGTCGCCTTGCAGTTTCTACGGAAACAGTGATTCAGAACTGCTCAATCAAAAGTAAGCTTCAACTCTGTTAGTTGAATGCACAGAACAGTAAGAAGTTTCACAGAATGCTTCTGTTTTGTTTTTATTTGAAGATATTAATTTTTCCACAAAAGGCTTCCTATTGCTCAAAATATCCTCTTCCAGTTTCTACAGAAAGAGTGTTTCAGAACTGCTCAATCAAAAGTAAGCTTCAACTCCGTTAGTTGAATGCACAGAACAGAAAGAAGTTTCACAGAATGCTTCTGTGTACTTTTTATTTGAAGATATTCCTTTTTCCAGTATAGGCCCCTTAGTGCTCGGCATGTCCCATTCCAGTTTCTACAGAAAGAGTGTTTCAGAACTGCTCTATCAAAGTTAAGTTTCACCTCGGTTAGTTAAATGCACAGAAGAGAAAAAAGTTACACAGAATGCGTCTGGGCAGTTTTCATTTGAAGATATTCCTTTTTCCACTATAGGCCATTTAGCGCTCCGACTGTTCCCTTGCAGTTTCTACAGAAAGAGTGTTTCAGAAGTGCTCAAT
>NW_026669360.1:0-1111 GCF_009828535.3 Hylobates moloch | reverse complement strand
CTGGGAGGGTGGGCATACGTTATACTCAAATACAACATTGTTTCCCATCAGGGACCTGAGCATCTGCCGATTTTGGTATCCACGGGGAACTGGAACCAATCCCCTGCAGACACCCAGGGACAACTGCATTGATAACTATTAAGTTATTTAAGTGCTTCCCAGGTTGTGGCCTGTTGGCCTGTCTTTGTTTTTGTTTTTTAAGACAGGGTCTTGCTCTGTTGCCCAGGCTGGAGTGCAGTAGTGTGACCACAGCTCACTGCAGCCTCGACCTCCTGGGTTCAAGTGATTCTCCTACCTCAGCCAACCCAGTAGCTGGGACTACAGGTGCACACCACCACACACGGCTAATTTTTGTATTTTTTGTAGTGGCAGGGTTTTGCCATGTTCCCCAGGATGGTCTCCAACTCCTTGGCTCAACTGATCCGCCCACTGGGTTCTGGCATCACGGAGCTGGGCCTCGTCATCCCACTCCAGATGCCGTCCAGATACGCTCCCCGGCAGCAGCCCACAGAACTGCAACATGTTTCTTAACTTTTCTCCTTTTGAAACCACTTTGAAGAGCTCGCTCCCTCTCCCACTAATAACCACAAACTGTTCCAGTGAAAAACTTTCTCAAAATGAGACTGATCAAAAGCTTATGACCAAAAAAAAAAAAACAAAACCGTATGCCAAACACATAGACACATGCCGTCTTTCAAATCTTACTGCATCTTTTTTTTCTTTTTCTTTTCTTTTTTTTTTGAGACAGAGTCTCACTCTGTTACCCAGGCTGGAATGCAGTGGTGCAATCTCGGCTCACTGCAACCTCCACCTCCTGGGTTCAAGCGATTCTCCTGCCTCAGCCTCCCGAGTAGCTGGGACTACACGCATGCACCACCACATCCGGCTAAATTTTTGTACTTTTAGTAGAGACGAGGTTTCACTATGTTGGCCAGGCTGGTCTCGAACTCCTGACCTCAGGTGATCCACCCACCTCAGCCTCCCAAAGTGCTGGGATTACAGGCGTGAGCCACTGCGTCCGGCCAAATCTTACTGCATCTTAACCACTCTGCCATTCATGAGCTGCTGAGAACCTTCACAATGAACTGCACAAAAACACACTGTTGGCTAG
>NW_026669359.1:0-1111 GCF_009828535.3 Hylobates moloch | reverse complement strand
TCCGTACCATTCCATTCCATTCCATTCCATTCCATTCCATTCCATTCTACTCGAATACACTCTAATCCACTCCACTACACTCCATTCCATTCATTCCCATTCCACTCTACTACACTCCACTCTATTCCATTGCATTCCGCTCGACTCCATGACACTCCACTCCATTCCTTTCTACTCCATTCCACTACACTGCACTCCACTCCACTCCTTTTCATGGCATTCCATTCCAATCAGCTCCGCTGCATTCCATTCCATTCCTTTCCCTTCCATTCCATTCCATTCCACTCCACTCCACCCCAATCCAATCCACTGCATTCCGTTCCATTCAATTTCATTCTATTCCACTCCATTACACTCCACTCCACTGCACTCCACTCCTTTGTACATCATTCCACTTCACTGCTCTCCATTGAACTCCATTCTATTCCATTCCATTTCATTTAATTGAATTCCATTCCATTCCATTCCACTCAATTCCACTGCACTCCAGTCCACTGCATTCCATTTGATTCCATTCCATTCCACATGAATACATTCTGCTCCAGTCCATTCCAAACCATTCCATTCCTTCCCATTCCAGTCCACTCCACTCCATTCATTTCCATTGCATTCCACTCAACTCCACCCCATTCGTTTGTACTCAATTCCACAACTATGCACTCTACTCCACTCCATTCCATTCCATTCCATTCTATTCCATTCCATTCCATTCCATTCCACTCAAAACCAGTTCACTCCAATCCATTCCATTCCTTCTTTCAACTCCACTCCACTCCATTCCTTTCCACTCTGTAACACTCCACTCCACTCCTCTCCATTAGTTTCTACTCCCTTCCACTACTCTGCAGTCCACTCCACTCCATTCAATCACAGTCCAATCCTTTCCATTCCACTGCGTTCCATTACGTTCCTTTCCAATCCATTCCTTTCCACCCTACTCCACTCCGATCCACTGAATTCCATTCCATTCCATTCCATTCCTTTCCATTCCATTCCATTGCACTCAAATCCACTCTACTCCAATTTACTCGATTGCACTCCACTCCATTGCTTTCTACTCCATTCCACCACACTGCTCTCCACTCCACTCAATTCCATTCCCTTCCGTTCC
>NW_026669358.1:0-1111 GCF_009828535.3 Hylobates moloch | reverse complement strand
ACCAGGACGCCCGCGATGCAGCTGGTGCCCTCCAGGTAGCGCTTGACTGAGTCCATCTCCGTCACCTCCTGCAGCGTCTTAGTGCCCTGGGCCAGGTCCCGCAGGGTCTCGGGGCCCAGGATGCCGGACGTGTGCAGCTCGGAGGCGGACACCTGGCGCCTCAGGCCGCGGAAGGACACCTTGCTGAGCCGCTCCTCGGTCTCCTCGATGACCCGGCTGAGGACGGCGACGAGGTCGGGCAGGCCCAGGGCGCCGGCCGCGTGCTGGGCCAGGAGCTCGTCTCGGCGGGCCTCGCTCAGGTACGAGGAGAAGAGGACGTCCCACACGGAGACCGGCCGCCCCTGGAACTGCCCGCGCTGCACCTCCATGGTGGCACCACGCAGGGTCTGCTCCTGGCGGCGGGCGGCGGCAGCGGCCTCCTCGGCCTCGCCCTCGCCCGGGGAGCGCCCCGAGTCGCCGTCCCCTCGCCCGGCTGGCCCTGGCTCCCACGGGGTGCGCGAGGCGTCCTGGAGCTGCGGCCGGGCCCCGGGGGCCTCCTCGGCCTCCTCGATGATGGCGGTCAGCCGGCGGGTCAGTGCGGGCAAGGCCAGAGTCCCTGAGCCAAACTCGGCCAGCAGCTCCTCCCGGGCGGCCCCGCTCACGTAGCCGGACGCCAGCACGTCCCACACGGGCACCGTGCGCCCCCGGAGGCGGCCCACCTTGACCTCCATGGTGGCCGCACGCAGGGCCTCCTGGGGGTCTGGGCGCGGGCTCCCGGCCTCGGCCTCGGCCTGGGCCAGCAGCGAGGTGAGGGTGGCGCCCAGCTCCTCCACGGTCAGCGTGCCCGCCCGGTATCTGCTCAGCAGGTCCTGGCGCCGGTCCTCGGACACCTCGCGGTAGAAGAGGAGCTCCCAGACGGAGACGCTTTGGCCCTGGAGGGCACCCGAGCCTGGCGTCACGCGGGCGTCGCGCAGGGCACAGCGCAGCTCCTCGTTCAGCTGGTGCACGGCAGAGCCCCGGCCTGCCAGCTGCAGCATGTAGAGCCCGGTGTCCGGGTCGCGCACGCAGCGGCGCAGCAGCTGCACGTACGTGAGGTTCTCGTGCGTGTTGGGGTCGAAGAAGCCCTTGGTGT
>NW_026669357.1:0-1112 GCF_009828535.3 Hylobates moloch | reverse complement strand
TCCGTACCATTCCACTCCAATCCACTGCATTCCATTCCATTCCATTCTACTCGAATACACTCTAATCCACTCCACTACACTCCATTCCATTCATTCCCATTTCCACTCCACTCCACTCCACTCCATTCCATTCCATTCCACTCGACTCCATGACACTCCACTCCATTCCTTTCTACTCCATTCCACTACACTGCACTCCACTCCACTCCGTTTCATGGCATTCCATTCCAATCCGTTCCACTGCATTCCATTCCATTCCTTTCCTTTCCATTGCATTCCATTCCACTCCACTCCACTCCAATCCAATGCACTGCATTCCATTCCATTCAGTTTCATTCTATTCCACTCCATTACACTCCACTCCACGACACTCCACTCCTTTGTACATCATTCCACTTCACTGCTCTCCATTGAACTCCATTCTATTCCATTCCATTTCATTTAATTGAATTCCATTCCATTCCATTCCACTCAATTCCACTGCACTCCAGTCCACTGCATTCCATTTGATTCCATTCCATTCCACATGAATACATTCTGCTCCAGTCCATTCCAAACCATTCCATTCCTTCCCATTCCAGTCCACTCCACTCCATTCATTTCCATTGCATTCCACTCAACTCCACCCCATTCGTTTGTACTCAATTCCACAACTATGCACTCTACTCCACTCCATTCCATTCCATTCCATTCTATTCCATTCCATTCCATTCCATTCCACTCAAAACCAGTTCACTCCAATCCATTCCATTCCTTCTTTCAACTCCACTCCACTCCATTCCTTTCCACTCTGTAACACTCCACTCCACTCCTCTCCATTAGTTTCTACTCCCTTCCACTACTCTGCAGTCCACTCCACTCCATTCAATCACAGTCCAATCCTTTCCATTCCACTGCGTTCCATTACGTTCCTTTCCAATCCATTCCTTTCCACCCTACTCCACTCCGATCCACTGAATTCCATTCCATTCCATTCCATTCCTTTCCATTCCATTCCATTGCACTCAAATCCACTCTACTCCAATTTACTCGATTGCACTCCACTCCATTGCTTTCTACTCCATTCCACCACACTGCTCTCCACTCCACTCAATTCCATTCCCTTCCGTTCC
>NW_026669356.1:295-1112 GCF_009828535.3 Hylobates moloch | reverse complement strand
CAAAAAATGATTAATCATGCTGTTGATAAGATTCTGACATAAGCTATAATTAGTGAACCTTGCATCTTGATGTTGTACGTTGTCAAGTGAGTATGTACACTTGTCAGATGTCTTAGGTTCTTTTCAGTTAAACATGGAATAAAACCAACTAAACGAATAATTAATGAGAAACAGAAAGAGATAACGAAATAGAAAGCTAGATAGCAAGAGACCAAAAAGTGTGACTAATAGAAACACAAACTCATAATATAATAAACAATGGAACATTTAGTTTTATAATAAATCTAAATAATTGTTCTTTAAGTTATCATAAAATCTTCATGTACATAGATAGGCCTTGAAAAGGAGTCCTGGTTTTTCTGCTGTGTTGAGAAGTAAACTCTAGAATTACTCTATTGAGGTATTTAAAACTTATGGTTTAAATATCCAATAAAGCAAGATCTGGGTTTTCTCCTCAATAGATTTATCATGAAATTATTGACTAACTACAGGAATTAGAGGGAAGGCATTAAGTTCTGGCTATAGTCCTGTCTGACTTTGTATTAGTCCATTCTCACACTGGTATAAGGACATACCCCAGACTGTAATTTATAAAAGAAAGAGGTTGAATTGACTCACAGTTTATCAAGGCTGGGAAGGCCTCAGGAAACTTTCAATCATGGTGGAAGGGGAAGCAAACACATCCTTCTTCACAAGGCAGCAGGAAGAAGTGCTGAGTGAAGTGGTGGAAAAACTCCTTATAAAGCCATCAGCTCTCATGAGAACTCACTCATTATCATGAGAACAGCATGGAGGTAACTGCCCCCATGATTCAATT
>NW_026669356.1:0-195 GCF_009828535.3 Hylobates moloch | reverse complement strand
GGAGGTAATTGAATCATGGGGGCAGTTACCTCCACCAGGTCCCTCCCATAACACTTGGGGATTATGGGAACTACAGTTCAAGAATGAGATTTGGGTGGGGACACTGCCAAACCACATCAGACTTTATCATCTCGCAGGGGAAAGGGGCGTTACTTTCCCCTTGAGGGCTTAGGATCCCCCTCTTATTTGATGGGG
>NW_026669355.1:0-1112 GCF_009828535.3 Hylobates moloch | reverse complement strand
ACAAATCCTCAAAATACACCAAAATAGAACCTCCTTAAAGCATAAATAATATAAATAAATTTGATCACCCAACATAAAAATGGAATAAAATTTATTAAGGGGAAGCACAAAATACGATGGCAGAAATAAAGCCAAATAAGCCAGTATTCAGATAAATGCTAATTGGTTCATCTCATCTATTAAAAGTCAAAGATATTCAAATTGGTTTTCTAAAAACATCAAGAATGGCTTTTCATAAGTGTGGTACCTAACTAAAATGACACAAAAATGTGGAAAATAAATGAATTTTTTGAAGTACCAGGTAAATGTTAAACATAAAAGTAGGTGTAGACAAAATAGTTTTTATCATAGAAAGCATTAAGAGAAACAAAGTTTGATATTATGTGTTGGTAAAGAAAAATCAAATAAAATATATAAAAGTCATGAACATTTATTTACATTCTCAAAATATTTTTACTAAAGGAAAGCAAATATTGATTTACTCTCAAGGTGAATTTGAAAAAGTATGCAATATGGTAAGAGACATGAGCGGATCTTTCTTAGAAACCAATAAATTAATTAAATCAAATAAATGTATAGAGGATTTGAGTAATTACATGAATGAGTGCATTTAAAATAAAACATATTCTTGATTTGAAGGTAAGGTAAAAAACATATTTGGAACACTTGCAGAAATTCACATGGATGTCCTGACAAATTAGAGATAATCACATTGTACCAACCATATCCACACACTACAATTCAAAAATTTAGCAATCATTTTTAAAAAGGTGATCCGTAAATTCTATACAACTTAAAAACTAAAAGAATGCACTTCTAAAATACTCTTTCATCAAAGATAAGTTGAAGAAGAATTTTTTAAATGTATTTAGAAGTAAACAATATAAACAGTACCTGTCTGATGTAGTCAATGTTTTATTAAGAAAGTAATGTATTTGAATATGAATACTGAAAATAATGAATTAAGTATTGGAATGTAAAACTAGAAAGAGTACAGAGAAATGAACATGTATCAAGCTGAAAAATTAATACAGATAGAAGCTGAAGACAAGGAGGGAAAAAAGTATCATCCATAGAACAAAAAAAATTAGTAATTTCAAAAAAAACGTATT
>NW_026669354.1:0-1112 GCF_009828535.3 Hylobates moloch | reverse complement strand
AATTTTTTTCTTCTTTGAGAAAAATCTGTCACCTATTTTCACCCTGCACTTGATAAAGCAAATATTGTAAGTTGTCTTCTGGAGGACAGGATGATTCAGGGAGGACGGTGAATGGGTTGAATCAATCCAGAAAAGGAAGAGGAAAATAAAAAGACATAACGACCAATCTGTGAAAATGCTCAGTGGCTTAAAAGACACTATTAAGAGATGAGACTATTTGATTCTTTATTTAACAACTACTTTCCAAGAAAATGTTTTTGAAAATACATATGGTTTACATATTAAAGAGGATCAATCTGATAATGGGGGATTTTTTTTATAAAATGAAAGGAAAATTTAAAAATACAAGGGACAGATAATACTTTGTGTACTTCCACTTCCAGTAATAATAAAATGAGTGATTTGGAACAAACATCTGGCAGAGGAAAGGTATTTTAAAATACTGTTTTTTAAATAAAAAAAAAACACCAGTGATGTGAAGTCATTATCCTCAGCACACTAATCTGGGAACAGAAAACCAAACACCACATTCTCAGTGAGAATGGGAGCTGAAAAAGGAGAACACATGCACACAGGAAGGGGAACAACACACATCGGGGCCTGTCGGGACGGACAGCATGAAGAAAAGCAGTTATTGCATGCCGGGCTTACTACCTAGGTGATGGGTTCCCAGGTGCAGCAAACCGGCATGGCACACGTTTACCTTTCTAACAAATCTGCACATCCTGCACTTATACCCCATAAATTTAAAGCAAAACGAAACAAAAGGAAACAAAAAAACGATAACAAAAGGCTAGCGGTCAAATAAAGTTTCAAGCTGAGAAAGTGACAGACCAATTTTTGGTTCAAATCATGGTTCTCAAGCAGGTGCCATAAAGTCAGGATAAAGAATTTGATTACATATTGTACCTAAGACATACAGCAAATGACTACAAAAATTATTCTCAACACATATGTGTCTTCTAATTCAATGATGACGCCGTCTACCGGGAGATACCGTTGGACTCCAAAGGGCTCAGTCCCCCTAGACTGGCCTCCCACTCTAATCACAGTGGGAAGCCCTTCGTTGTTTGACCTGTGCTTCTTAGCAACCGGTTATAAATCAGGTTTCC
>NW_026669353.1:0-1112 GCF_009828535.3 Hylobates moloch | reverse complement strand
CCTATCCATGAGCATGGAATGTTCTTCCATTTGTTTGTGTCTTCTTTCATTTCGTTGAGCAGTGGCTTGTAGTTCTTCTTGAAGAGGTCCTTCACATCCCTTGTAAGTTGGATTCCTGGGTATTTTATTCTCTTTGAAGCAATTGTGAATGGGAGTTCACTCATGATTTGGCTCTCTGTTTGTCTGTTATTGGTGTATAGGAATGCTTGTGATTTTTGCACATTGATTTTGTATCCTGAGACTTTGCTCAAGTTGCTTATCAGCCTAAGGAGATTTTGGGCTGAGACGATAGAGTTTTCTAAGTATACCATCATGTCATCTGCAAACAGGGACAATTTGACTTCCTTTTTTCCTAATTGAATACCCTTTATTTCTTTCTCCTGCCTGATTGCCCTGGCCAGAACTTCCAACACTATGTTGAATTGGAGTGGTGAGAGAGGGCATCCCTGTCTTGTGCCAGTTTTCAAAGGGAATGCTTCCAGTTTTTGCCCATTCAGTGTGATATTGGCTGTGGGTTTGTCATAAATGGCTCTTATTATTTTGAGAAACATCCCATTAATACCTAGTTTATTCAGAGTTTTTAGCATGAAGGGCTGTTGAATTTTGTCAAAGGCCTTTTCTGCATCTGTTGAGATAATCATGTGGTTTTTGTCTTTGGTTCTGTTTATATGATGGATTACGTTTATTGATTTGCGTATAACCCAGCCTTGCATCACAGGGATGAAGCCAACTTGATCGTGGTGGATAAGCTTTTTGATGTGCTGCTGGATTCGGTTTGCCAGTATTTTATTGAGGATTTTTGGATCGATGTTCATCAGGGATATTGTCTAAAATTCTCTTTTTTTTTGTTGTGGTCTCTGCCAGGCTTTGGTATCAGGATGATGTTGGCCTTATAAAATGAGTTAGGGAGGATTCCCTCTTTTTCTATTGATTAGAATAGTTTCGGAAGGAATGGTACCAGCTCTTATTTGTACCTTTGGTAGAATTCGGCTGTGAATCCGTCTGGTCCTGGACTTTTTTTTGGTTGGTAGGCTATTAATTATTGCCTCAGTTTCAGAACCTGTTTTTGGTCTATTCAGGGATTCAACTTCTTCCTGGTTTAGTCTTGGGAG
>NW_026669352.1:0-1112 GCF_009828535.3 Hylobates moloch | reverse complement strand
GTGTATGTTTTTGGCAACTTTGTCAAAAATCAGTTGGCTGCAAATACGTGGATTTATTTCTGGGTTCTCTATTCTGTTCCATTGGCCTATGTGTCTGTTTGTATACCAATATCATGATATTTTGTTTACTACAGCCTTGAAATATATCTTGAAGTCAGGTAGTGTGATGCCTCCAGCATCATCTCAAGCACAATCCTCTTGTCTCAGCCTCCTGAGTAGCTAGGATTATAGGCATGCACCACCATGTCCAGCTAATTTTTTAAACAAATATTTTTGTAGAGATAGGGTCTTACTCATTGCCCAGGCTGATTTGAACTCCCGGACCCAAGCAATCTTCAATGTTTCAACCTCCCAAAGTGCTGAGAGCCACAATACCCAGCCAGCATCTTGCATGTCTTATCCAAGAAATCAGTGACAAATCCAATGTTTTGATGCTATTTTCATATTTTCTTCTAAGACTTTTACAGTCTTAGATTTTACATTTAGTTATTTGCTATGTTTGAATATGGTTTTTCCTCACTAAAACTCATATTGAAACCTTAATTCCCTTTGTGGCAATGTTGGGAAGTGAAACCTCTAAGAGGTGGAGCCTAATGGGAGGTATCTGGGTCATGAGGACTCTGCCCTTGTGTGTGGTTCAGTTCTATTCTTGCAGTAGTGAGTGTGCTCTCATTCTGACAATACTGAATTGCTTCTAGCAGGAATCGATTAGTTCCTACAAGAGTGAGTTGTTATAAAGCCAGAATGCCCCTCAGGTTTTGCCTCTTGACATGTTTCCACTTCCCCTTTGACCTTCCACCATGTTGCATTGCAACACATGCAACAAAAGCCTTCACCAGAAGCCAAATGAATGCTGGCACTATCTTTCTTGAACTTATCAGCTTGCAGAACCATGAGCTAAGTCAACTTTTCTTTATAAATCACTCGGTCTCAGTTATTCTGTTAGAGCAACACAAAGCAGTCAAAGACAATCTTTGATCCATTTTTAGTCAATTTTTATATATGGTGTTAGATAAGGTGATATATGGTGTCAGAAAACTGGGTATTCTTTTGTATGTGAATATACAGTTTTCTA
Organism: Hylobates moloch; assembly: GCF_009828535.3. NCBI lineage: Eukaryota > Metazoa > Chordata > Mammalia > Primates > Hylobatidae > Hylobates > Hylobates moloch. The sequence goes on along the minus strand of NW_026669352.1, from coordinate 37 downwards.
GCACAATTTGTTGAAAAAATGGTGTTTTCCCCATTGA
>NW_026669351.1:0-1112 GCF_009828535.3 Hylobates moloch | reverse complement strand
GAGGAGTTTTGAAACACTCTTTCTGTAGAAACTGCAAGTGGACATTCGGCGCACTGAGGGGCCTACAGTGGAAAAAGGAATATCTTCAAATAACAACTGCACAGAATCATGCTGCCAAACTTCTTTCTATTCTGTTCATCCCACTAACAGAGTTGAACCTTACTTTTTATTGAGAAGTTCTGAAACTCTCTTCCTGTAGAAACTGCAAGCGGACATTCGGAGCGCTAAGGGGCCTATAGTGGAAAAAGGAATATCTTCAAATAAAAACTGTACAGAATAATTCTGCCAAATTACTTTCTGTTCTGTGCATTCAACTGACAGAGATGAACCTTACTTTTGATTGAGAACTTCTGAAACTCTCTTTCTGTAGAAATTGCAAGCGGACATTCCGAGCGCTATGAGGCCTATATTGGAAAAAGGAATATCTTTAAATAAAAACTACACAGAAGCATTCTGCGAATCTTTTTTTCTGATCTGTGAATTCAACTAGCTGAGTTGAACCTTACTTTTGATTGAGTAGTTTTGAAACCCTCTTTCTGTAGGAAGTGCAAGTGAAAATTCGGAGTGCTAAGGTTCCTATAGTGGAAAAAGTGACATCTTGAAAGAAAAACTACACAGAAGCATTCTGTGTAACTTCTTTCTGATCTGCACATTCTACTAGAAGAGTTGAACTTTACTTTTGATTGAGAAGTTGAGAAACTCTCTTTCTGTAGAAACTGCAGACGGACATTCAGACCACTAAGAGGCCTGTAGTAGAAAAAGGAATATCTTCAAATTAAAACGACACAGAAGCATTCTGTGAAACTGCTTTCTGGTCTGTGCATTCAACTAGCAGAGTTGAACCTTACTTTTGATTGAGGAGTTTTCAAACACTCTTTCTGTAGAAACTGCAAGGGGACATTCGGAGCGCTAAGGGGCCTATAGTGGAAAAAGGGATATTTTGAAATAAAAACTACAGAGAATAATTCTGCCAAACTTCTTTCTGTTCTGTAGATTCAACTTACAGAGTTGAACCTTACTTTTGATTGAGAAGCTCTGAAACTCTCTTTCTGTAGATACTGCAAGCGGATATTCTGAGCGCTAAGGGGCCTATGGTGGAAAAAGGAATATCT
>NW_026669350.1:0-1112 GCF_009828535.3 Hylobates moloch | reverse complement strand
ATTAGTAGAGATGGAGTTTCGCCATGAGCCACCATGCCTGGTCCCTCCAATTTTCATTGAAAGTTACTTCCTTATCACATCATATGCTGTTCATTAATGATCAAGATCCCCAGGATCACAGCACATTCATTCTCAATGGCAGGTCCACGGCTAATGATGTCTTCTAGGAGGCATGTGAAGGAGCAAGGAGCTCACCTGATTTCTTTCAAGCCTTTGTTAATTCACTGGACAGACCTTGATTAAAGGTAACGGCCTGGCTGGCCTGGTAAGGGTGGCTCATGCCTGTAATCTCAGCACTTTGTGGGGCTGAGGCGGGACAAACGCTTGAGCCCAGGAGTTTCAGACCAGCCTGGGTAACACCGTGAGACCCCATCTCTACTTTCTTTTTCAATTTTTAAATTCCTTATTATATAATAAAGTTAAAAAAAAAATATATATAAAGTAATGGCCCTCAAACTTTTGCAGGCACCAGGATGACCTGAAGGACTTTAAGAAGCTCACTGCTGGGCCCAACCCTTGAAGTTTTCGATTCAGTTCTAGGGTGGGTCCAAAAATCTGCATTTCAAACAAAAGAGCATCACATGATGCTGATGCTGCTGGTCCACAACCATTCTTTGAGAGCCAGTGTTTTGGCTCACTCCCTACCACAGGCTCTTAACCTGTGGTCCAGAAATTCCTATAGATACATAATTTTTTTTTCTGGGAAGAAAGTCGGTAACATCTGACAGGAGGGTATGTGACCCACTGTTATAAGTAAAATGTTTATTTAGAGACAGAATGCTTGTACCTCTGTACTGCAAGGAAAAAGTAGCATTTGGACAAAAAGTTTTCTTAGCAAGACAATTTTACTTTCTGAAGAAAGGGTGCTCCTCGCAGATGGAACAATGGCAAGAGCAGAGCACACCTGAACAAAGGAGGGAAGCAATTTTTTTTTTTTTTTTTTTTTGAGATAGAATCTCGCTCTGTTGCCCAGGCTAGAGTGCAGTGGAGCATCTCAGCTCACCGCAAGCTCCGCCTCCTGGGTTCACACCATTCTCCCGCCTCAGCCTCCCAAGCAGCTGGGACTACAGGCGCCTGCCACCACTCCTGGCTAATTTTTTTGTATTTTTAGT
>NW_026669349.1:537-1112 GCF_009828535.3 Hylobates moloch | reverse complement strand
AACTAGAATGAAGGAGGAAATCTACAAACCCTTGAGTCCAAATCATTGTTCTGTGAATTTTTTTTTTCTTCAATGAAGTGCTATTTTATTTCAACTTCAAACATGAGGCAGCCCTAAAACAAAAAATGATTTGCTATCAACTGCTAGGATGTTTTTATTTCTTCTTATGTTTTAGCTTTGCATCTGTATAGATTTTCTTTAAAATTACTGTTTGTTTTCCTGTGGTTAAGGTCAAGATTACCTTTTAATATCTCAGGATAGCTGTTAGAATAGAGGATTCAAAGGCTGATAGCCTTTGAATCTTTTATTCTTTTTTTTTTTCTTTTTTTTTATTATACTTTAGGGTTTTAGGGTACATGTGCACAATGTGCAGGTTTGTTACATATGTATCCATGTGCCATGTTGATTTCCTGCACCCATTAACTCGTCATTTAGCATTAGGTGTATCTCCTAATGCTGTCCCTCCCCCCTCCCCCCACCCCACAACAGTCCCCGGAGTGTGATGTTCCCCTTCCTGTGTCCATGAGTTTCTCATTGTTCAATTCCCACCTAAGAGTGAGAACATGCGGTGTTTG
>NW_026669349.1:0-437 GCF_009828535.3 Hylobates moloch | reverse complement strand
GAGAACATGCGGTGTCTGGTTTTTTGTCCTTGCGATAGTTTACTGAGAATGATGTTTTCCAGTTTCATCCATGTCCCTACAAAGGACATGAACTCATCATTTTTTATGGCTGCATAGTATTCCATGGTGTATATGTGCCACATTTTCTTAATCCAGTCTATCGTTGTTGGACATTTGGGTTGGTTCCAAGTCTTTGCTATTGTGAATAGTGCCACAATAAACATACGTGTGCATGTGTCTTTATAGCAGCATGATTTATAGTCCTTTGGGTATATACCCAGTAATGGGATGGCTGGGTCAAATGGTATTTCTAGTTCTAGATCCCTGAGGAATCGCCACACTGACTTCCACAATGGTTGAACTAGTTTACAGTCCCACCAACAGTGTAAAAGTGTTCCTATTTCTCCACATCCTCTCCAGCACCTGTTGTTTCCTGA
>NW_026669348.1:0-1112 GCF_009828535.3 Hylobates moloch | reverse complement strand
TGTGTCTCTGTTTTGGTACCAGTACCATGCTGTTTTGGTTACTGTAGCCTTGTAGTATAGTTTGAAGTCAGGTAGCGTGATCCTTCCAGCTTTGTTCTTTTGGCTTAGGATTGGCTTGGGGATGCGGGCTCTTTTTTGGTTCCATATGAACTTTCAAGTAGTTTTTTCCAATTCTGTGAAGAAAGTCATTGGTAGCTTGATGGGGATGGCATTGAATCTATAAATTACCTTGGACAGTATGGCCATTTTCATGATATTGATTCTTTCAACCCATGAGCATGGAATGTTCATCCATTTGTTTTATTTCATTGAGCAGTGGTTTGTAGTTCTCCTTGAAGAGGTCCTTCACGTCCCTTGTAAGTTGTATTCCTAGGTATTTTATTCTCTTTGAAGCAATTGTGAATGGGAGTTCGCTCATGATTTGGCTCTCTGTCTATTATTGGTGTACAAGAATGCTTATGATTTTTGTACATTGATTTTGTATCCTGAGACTTTGCTGAAGTTGCTTATCAGCTTAAGGAGATTTTGCGCTGAGACAATGGGGTTTCCTTTTTTTTGAGACGGAGTCTCCCTCTTTCACCGAAGCTGGAGTGCAGTGGCGCGATCTCGGCTCACTGCAGGCTCTGCCCCCTGTGGTTCACGCCATTCTCCTGCCTCAGCCTCCCACATAGCTGGGACTACAGGCGCTCGCCACCTCGCCAGGCTAATTTTTTGTATTTTTAGTAGAGACGGGGTTTCACCGTGTTAGCCAGGATGGTCTCAATCTCCTGACCTCGTGAGCCACCTGCCTCGGCCTCCCAAAGTGCTGAGATTACAGGCGTGAGCCACCGCGCCCGGCCGACAATGGGGTTTTCTAGATATACAATCATGTCATCTGCAAACAGGGACAATTTGACTTCCTCTTTTCCTAATTTAATACCCTTTATTTCCTTCTCCTGACTGATTGCCCCGGCCAGTACTTCCAACACTATGTTGAATAAGAGTGCTGAGAGAGGGCATCCCTGTCTTATGCCAATTTTCAAAGGGAATGCTTCCAGTTTTTGCCCATTCAGTATGATATTGGCTGTGGGTTTGTCATAGATAGCTCTTATTATTTTGACATACGTCCCATC
>NW_026669347.1:0-1112 GCF_009828535.3 Hylobates moloch | reverse complement strand
AATATCCAAAATGTCTAAACAATAAAGAGAATCCATGCGTCTTTTATATATGAATAAAGTGGTTGGTCCTTTCCTTTTCACTTGTTTTGCCCCCAAAACTGATGTCATTATTTGATAATTACTAGGTTAACCTGACACTGAAAAGCAAACTAAATAAATAACAACTAAATGGAACTCCACACTTAGTATACCTCAATTAATCAGAACACAGGTTTTGCAGTTTTACAGGGATATATTCAATTTTATGTATCCATTGACTAATATGAGAAATTGGATGAGTACAAGCTTTTTTTCTCTTTAAAAATTTTTTTTAACAATCAATAAACATCTTTTATTATATACATACAGATTAATAACAAACATATCTCTTTGTATGCATTTAATTCTATTACAAAATAGAACTGAAAGGTGACCAGAAGTGAAAGAGTGGAATGAGACCAGAGAGATGGTGGCCACACTCACTGGCACACCTGAGATAGTCAATCCTTCCACACTTACGTAATGACTGTGTCTACTCCAGGAAACAGTGAGAAGATGGGCACATGGCCAGGAGAAATGGCAATGGAATTGAAACCTGGACTCTACCTTAAAACAGTTATTGTGTAGGAATTAACAGTAATTGGCATGGTAATTAACTCACAGTCTTTATCTGACTTTTTAACTCTTCAAAGCCAAATTCTTAAAAGTTTTAATTTCTCACAAGTAATTTTTTTTTTTTTATTATACTTTAAGTTTTAGGGTACATGTGCACAATGTGCAGGTTTGTTACATATGTATCCATGTGCCATGTTGATTTCCTGCACCCATTAGCTCGTCATTTAGCATTAGGTATATCTCCTAATGCTGTCCCCGCCCCCCCCCACCCCCCACCCCACAACAGTACCCGGAATGTGATGTTCCCCTTCCTGTGTCCATGAGTTCTCATTGTTCAATTCCCACCTATGAGTGAGAACATGCGGTGTTTGGTTTTTTGTCCTTGCGATAGTTTACTGAGAATGATGTTTTCCAGTTTCATCCATGTCCCTACAAAGGACACGAACTCATCATTTTTTATGGCTGCATAGTAAAACCACAGTGAGATACCATCTCACACCAGTTAGAATGGCCATCAT
>NW_026669346.1:0-1112 GCF_009828535.3 Hylobates moloch | reverse complement strand
GTATTAAATGAGACAAATCAAGTAAAGTGCTAGAAGGAGTGCCCAGCCCCCACTCAGTCCTGTTGGCCACCTCTTACAGGAGCACTCAGGCCAGCAACAGGTCAGTAGCCCCCTGGGACAGAGCTTCCAGAGGAAAGAGCAGGTGGCCATTTTTGCTGTTTCATGGTGTTCACTGGAGATACCTCCAGGTATAGAAAAAACTGAGGCAACCAGTTTTTTCTAGTTGTTGGGAGGTCTCACCCAGTCAGGAGGAACAGGATCAGGGACCTGCTTAAAGAATCTCAGTCTGACTGCTTTTTGGTAGAGCAGGTGTGCTGCACTGGGGAGACCCTTCCTCGTCCAGACTTTCTGGTTCTCCAAAGCTGGCAGGCTGGCACGGCTTAGCCAGCTAGACCACAGAGATGGTGGCTGCCCCTCCCCCAAGGAGCTCCATCTCAGGGAGAGATCAGAGCTCTCTCCATAAAACCCTGGCTGAAGCAGCTGAAGCCTCCACAGGAAGTTCCCGCCCAGTGAGGAGGAATGGATTGGGGTCCCACTTAAAGAAGCAGTCTGGCCACCATCTGGCAAGGCAGTTGTGTTGCGTTGTGGGGGACCCTTCCTCTTCCAGACTGTTTAGATTCTCCAACTCCAGTAGGCTGAAACGTCTAAATCTACCAAAGTGCAGAGATGGAGGTCACCTGTCCCCCCAAGGAACTGGGTCCCATCTCAGGCTGACTCTAGCCTGCCTAGCATTGCCATCGGCTGGCTGGAATTCCAAGCCAGTGTGTCTTAACTTTTGAGGTGCCATGGGAAGTGGGGCCTGCAGGATGACACTCCTTGGCTCCCTGTATTCAGCGCCTTTGCTGGGCATATGTACAGGCAGATCTCCCCCCTTGCCAGGGATCCTGGAGCTGGGGTGCGTAAAGCTCCTGGGTCTTTGTGTGTGCCCGAGTAGCTGTTCTGCTGAGACTCCACACAGCTTTGTGTATCAGACTCAAGGTCCTGATGATATGGACTCACGAGAGGATCTCCTGATCTGCAGATTGCAAAGATCCGTGGGAGACACCTGGTTTCCTGTGATGTGGTTTGGGGTTCATTTGGCTCCGTGGTGCTCCTGGGTGGGCCATCGGCCC
>NW_026669345.1:0-1113 GCF_009828535.3 Hylobates moloch | reverse complement strand
ATTTTATTTCACCATTCCTTTCCATTCCATTGCATTCCATTCCATTCCTTTCCTTTCCATTCCATTCCATTGCATTCCTTTCCAATACATTCCATTCAATTTCAATCCATTCGATTCCATTCCTTTCCATTACCATCCATTCCATTCCGTTCCGTTCCGTTCCGTTCCATTCCGTTCTGTTCCATTCCATTCCACACTATTCGATTATTTTCCTTTCTTTCAACAAGTTCTCAATCTGTCACCCTGGCTGGATTACAGTGGCACAATGTCAGCTCACATTTTATTTCACCGTTCCATTCCATTCTATTCCATTTCATTCCATTGCATTCCATTCCATTCCATTCCATTCCATTCCATTCCATTCCATTCCATTCCATTCCATTCCATTCCATTACATTGCATTCCACTCCATTTCATTCCATTCCGTTCTGTTCCGTTACATTGCTCTCCTTTCCATTCCATTCCACACCATTCCATTCCATCCCATCCCATTCCATTCCTCACCATTCATTTCCATTCTATTCCATTCAATATGACAGCATTGTATTCTCATTCTTTCTTTCAACAAGTTTTCAATTTGTCACCCTGGCTGGATTGCAGTGGCAAAAGGTCATCTCACGTTTTATTTCACCGTTCCTTTCCCTTCCGTTTTATTTCATTTCATTCCATTCCATTCAATTTCATTCCATTCCGTTCCATTCCATTCCATTGCATGACATTCCTTTCCATTCCATTCCATTCCATTCCATTGCACTCCATTCCATTCTGTTCCATTCCATTCCATCCCATCCCATCGCATCACATAACATCCCTTCCTATCCCATCCCATCCCATTACATCCCATCCCCTCCCATTACATCCCATCCCATCCCATTCCATTCCATTCCATTTCATTCCACAGTATTCGATTCTATTCCTTTCTTTCAACAAGTTCTCAATCTGTCACCCTGGCTGGATTGCAGTGGCACAATGTCTGCTCACATTTTATTTCACAGTTCCATTCCTTTCTATTCCATTTCCTTCCATTGCATTCCATTCCATTCCATTCCATTCCACTTCCTTCCATTCCATTCCGTTCCATTACCTTTCTCTCCATTGCATTCCATCCCATCC
>NW_026669344.1:0-1113 GCF_009828535.3 Hylobates moloch | reverse complement strand
CTTACTTTTGATTGAGCAGTTCTGAAACCCTCTTTCTGTAGAAACTGCAGGCGGACATTCAGAGCGCTAAGGGGCCTATAGTGGAGAAAGGAATACCTTCTAATGAAAACTACACAGAAGCATTCTGTGAAAGTTCTTTCTGTTCTGTGCATTCAAGTAACATTGGTGAAGCTTACTTTTGATTGATTATTTCTGAAACACTCTTTCTGTAGAATCAGCAAGTCGACATTCGGAGTGCTAAGTGGCCTATAGTGCCAAAAGGAATATATTCAAATGAGAACTACACAGAAGCATTATACGAAAGTTCTTTCTGTTCTGTGCATTCAACTAACAGTGTTGAAGCTTACTTTTGATTGAGCAGTTCTGAAACACTCTTTCTGTAGAAACTGCAAGTCGACATTCCAAGGGCTAAGTGGTCTATAGTTGAAAAAGGACTATCTTCAAATAAAAACTACGCAGAAGCCTACTGCGAAATTTCTTTCTGTTCTGTGCCTTCAAGTTACATAGTTGAACCATACTTTTGTTTGAGCAGTTCTTAAAAACTCTATCTGTAAAAACTGCAAGTGGACAGTCGGAGCTCTGAGGGGCCAATAGTGGAAAAGGAATATCTTCAAATAAAAACGACACAGAAGCATTCTGTGAATCTTCTTTCTGTTCTGTGCATTCAACTAACACAATTGAACCTTACTTTTGATTGAGGAGTTCTGAAATACCCTTTCTTTAGAAACTGCAAGTGGACTTTTGGAGCACTAAGGGGCCTATAGTTGAAAAAGGAAGATCTTCAAATAAAAACTACACAGAAGCATTGTGCGAAACTTCTTTCTGTTCGGTGCAATCAACGAACAGAGGTGAACCTTACTGTTGATTGAGCAGTTCTGAAACACTCTTTCTGTAGAAACTGCAAGTGGACAATCTGCGTTCTCAGGGGCCTATAGTGGAAAAAGGAATCTCTTCAAATATAAAAGACACAGTATAATTCTGCGAATCTTCTTTCTGTTCTGTGCATTCAACAAACAGTGCTCAACCTTAGTTTTGATTAAGCAGTTCTCAAACACTCTTTCTGTAGAAACTGCAAGTGCACATTCGGAGTGCTAAGGCGCCTATAGTGGAAAA
>NW_026669343.1:0-1113 GCF_009828535.3 Hylobates moloch | reverse complement strand
GTATTAAATGAGACAAATCAAGTAAAGTGCTAGAAGGAGTGCCCAGCCCCCACTCAGTCCTGTTGGCCACCTCTTACAGGAGCACTCAGGCCAGCAACAGGTCAGTAGCCCCCTGGGACAGAGCTTCCAGAGGAAAGAGCAGGTGGCCATTTTTGCTGTTTCATGGTGTTCACTGGAGATACCTCCAGGTATAGAAAAAACTGAGGCAACCAGTTTTTTCTAGTTGTTGGGAGGTCTCACCCAGTCAGGAGGAACAGGATCAGGGACCTGCTTAAAGAATCTCAGTCTGACTGCTTTTTGGTAGAGCAGGTGTGCTGCACTGGGGAGACCCTTCCTCGTCCAGACTTTCTGGTTCTCCAAAGCTGGCAGGCTGGCACGGCTTAGCCAGCTAGACCACAGAGATGGTGGCTGCCCCTCCCCCAAGGAGCTCCATCTCAGGGAGAGATCAGAGCTCTCTCCATAAAACCCTGGCTGAAGCAGCTGAAGCCTCCACAGGAAGTTCCCGCCCAGTGAGGAGGAATGGATTGGGGTCCCACTTAAAGAAGCAGTCTGGCCACCATCTGGCAAGGCAGTTGTGTTGCGTTGTGGGGGACCCTTCCTCTTCCAGACTGTTTAGATTCTCCAACTCCAGTAGGCTGAAACGTCTAAATCTACCAAAGTGCAGAGATGGAGGTCACCTGTCCCCCCCAAGGAACTGGGTCCCATCTCAGGCTGACTCTAGCCTGCCTAGCATTGCCATCGGCTGGCTGGAATTCCAAGCCAGTGTGTCTTAACTTTTGAGGTGCCATGGGAAGTGGGGCCTGCAGGATGACACTCCTTGGCTCCCTGTATTCAGCGCCTTTGCTGGGCATATGTACAGGCAGATCTCCCCCCTTGCCAGGGATCCTGGAGCTGGGGTACGTAAAGCTCCTGGGTCTTTGTGTGTGCCCGAGTAGCTGTTCTGCTGAGACTCCACACAGCTTTGTGTATCAGACTCAAGGTCCTGATGATATGGACTCACGAGAGGATCTCCTGATCTGCAGATTGCAAAGATCCGTGGGAGACACCTGGTTTCCTGTGATGTGGTTTGGGGTTCATTTGGCTCCGTGGTGCTCCTGGGTGGGCCATCGGCCC
>NW_026669342.1:0-1114 GCF_009828535.3 Hylobates moloch | reverse complement strand
TTTCTTCATGTGTTTTTTGGCTGCATAAATGTCTTCTTTTGAGAAGTATCTGTTCATGTACTTTGCCCACTTTTTGATGGGGTTGTTTGTTTTTTTCTTGTAAATTTGTTTGAGTTCATTGTAGATTCTGGATATTAGCCCTTTGTCAGATGAGTAGGTTGCAAAAATTTTTTCCCATTCTGTAGGTTGCCTGTTCACTCTGATGGTAGTTTCTTTTGCTGTGCAGAAGCTCTTGAGTTTAATTAGATCCCATTTGTCAATTTTGGCTTTTGTTGCCATTGCTTTTGGTGTTTTAGACATGAAGTCCTTGCCCATGCCTATGTCCTGAATGGTATTGCCTCGGCTTTCTTCTAGGGTTTTTTTGGTTTTAGGTCTAACATGTAAGTCTTTAATCCATCTTGAATTAATTTTTGTATAAGGTGTAAGGAAGGTAATTGTCAGATTCACCAAAGTTGAAATGAAGGAAAAAATGTTAAGGGTGGCCAGAGAGAAAGGTCGGGTTACCCACAAAGGGAAGCCCATCAGACTAACAGCTGATCTCTTGGGAGAAACTCTACAAGCCAGAAGAGAGTGGGGGCCAATATTCAACATTCTTAAAGAAAAGAATTTTCAACCCAGAATTTCATATCCAGCCAAACTAAGCTTCATAAGTGAAGGAGAAATAAAATACTTTACAGACAAGCAAATGCTGAGTGATTTTGTCACCACCAGGCCTGCCCTAAAGGAGCTCTTGAAGGAAGCACTAAACATGGAAAGGAACAACCGGTACCAGCCACTGGAAAAACATGCCAAATTGTAAAGACCATCGAGGCTAGGAAGAAACTGCATCAACTAACGAGCAAAATAACCAGCTAACATCATAATGACAGGATCAAATTCACACATAACAATATTAACTTTAAATGTAAATGGACTAAATGCTCCAATTAAAAGACAGGGACTGGCAAACTGGATAAGGAGTCAAGACCCATCAGTGTGCTGTATTCAGGAAACTTATCTCATGTGCAGAGACACACATAGACTCAAAATAAAGGGATGGAGGAAGATCTATCAAGCAAATGGAAAACAAAAAAAGGCAGGGGTTGCAATCCTAGTCTCTGATAAAATAGACTTT
>NW_026669341.1:0-1114 GCF_009828535.3 Hylobates moloch | reverse complement strand
ACCTTTGATTGAGGAGTTCTGAAACACTCTTTCTGTAGAAACTGCAATGGGACATTCGGAGCACTCAGGGGCCTACGGTGGAAAAAGGAATATCTTCAAATAAAAACAACACAGTATCATTCTGTGAAACTTCTTTCTGTTCTGTGCATTCAACTAACAGAGTTAAAGTTTACTTTTGATTGAGCAGTTCTGAAACACTCTTTCTGTAGAAACTGCAAGGGGACATTCGGAAAACTAAGGGGCGTACGGTGGAAAAAGGAATATCATCGAAAATAAACTACACAGAAGCATGGTGTGAAACGTCTTTCTGTTCTGTGCATTCCACTAACAGAGTTGAAGCTTAGTTTTGATAGAGCAGTTATGAAACACTCTTTCTGTAGGAACTGCAAGGAGACATTCGGAGCGCTAAGGGTCCTATAGTGGAAAAAGGAATATCTTCAAATAAAAACTACACAGAAGCATTTTGTGAAACTTCTTTCTGTTCTGTGCATTCAACTAACGGAGTTGAAGCTTAGTTTTAATGGAGCAGTTCTGAAACACTGTTTCTGTAGAAACTACATGGGGCATTCGGAGCACAAAGGGGCCTATATTGGTAAAAGGAATATCTTCAAATAAAAACTACGCAGAAGCCTTCTGTGAAACTTCTTTCTGTTCTGTGCATTCAACTAACAGAGTGGAAGCATAGTTTTGATAGAGCAGTTATGAAAGACTCTTTCTGTAGAAACTGCAATAAGACATTCGGAGCGCTAATGGGACTATAGTGGAAAAAGGGCTATCTCCATATAAAAAGTACAAGGAAGCATTCTGTGAAACTTCTTTCTGTTCTGTGCATTCAACTAAGAGAGTTGAAGCATAGTTTTGATAGAGCAGTTATGAAACACTCTTTCTGTAGATACTGCAAGGGGACATTCGGAGCGCTAATGGGACTATAGTGGAAAAAGGGATATCTTCATATATAAAGTACACAGAAGCCTTCTGTGAAACTTCTTTCTGTTCTGTGCATTCAACTAACAGAGTTGAAGCTTACTTTTGATTGAGCAGTTCTGAAACACTCTTTCTGTAGAAATTGGAAGAGGATATTTTGAGCACTGGGGGGCCTTTAGAGGAAAAAGGA
>NW_026669340.1:0-1114 GCF_009828535.3 Hylobates moloch | reverse complement strand
ACTGCCTCCTCCCACTCTGCAGAAGTGAACCAGACACAGTAAACAACCAGGTCCCACTCACACTGTCAAGCAGAACCCAGAACAGAGAGCAGGCAGAGAGTGGTTGGGATGGGGTCATGATGTCTAGATTCAGATGAAATTTGGCGTTACTGATGTGAATGATGGGGGGCTGCTCTGTTCCTGGTTTAGACTGTATGTACCTGGCTGCCTCTGCCCGGTCTATCTCCCATTGTCCCAGCAACCTCCCTGATGTTGTAACTCCACCCCATTCCCTGCCTTCCAGCCCAGGGGTTCCACCCAGTGCCCGGCACCATGGGATCTTCCCTTCTTAAGGTGCACTGTTGGGAAGGCTTCTGTCCTGAATAAAATTTAAAATTACATATGTGATTCTCATTGACATTTTTATTGAACAGCACTGCTTTAGAGAATTCACCCATTCACCCTTTTCCTGTTCATTGGAATATTTTACATTCTTATCATCAGATTTTTTTGAAGAACTTCTCAACTATTTTGATCTATTTTCACTTAAGGGCTTCATGACTATTTTCTTTCTTTGAAATTATTGAGTTATTCTTTCCATGCACTAAGTTATTCTCAGACATCACAGACCTTAAATCTGGAATTTTTGTGAAAATATTTATTCATGGCCTCAGAGAATCTGATTAATTATGTCATAGAGCTCAGGCTTCTTTGTTTCTAATGACCACTCACTGATTAAGTATATAAAGTGTATATAACATACAGTCCTACTCTGCTTTTTCTCAAGTATCTCTGTTCATTTGGGATACATCAGATCATCATCTTACTTTATTTACTAAGCCATGGTTTTCAGTGTGAGGCTGTTTATCACCCTTTTTTATTAGATTTGTGTTATTATTTATTGTTTGCCCATTGCTATACAGGTATTGAAAACTGTCCTGTTACTGATGCCTTCCTGGTGACTTTCTTATGTGGTCTAGGACCTTCAACATCATTGTATGTCAAAAGCACTAGTTCTAAAATTACTATGGTATTTAGATAGATTTGACCCGCATTAAATGTGTTAAGATAATTCTACTTAAAAATCATTATTTAAAATACACAATAAATTATATCTTTTGCAACCATTTATACT
>NW_026669339.1:0-1114 GCF_009828535.3 Hylobates moloch | reverse complement strand
TACTCAATTTTTATCACGGCAACTACCAAAATCCCAGCTTCAAAAAGAAATGATATTGAAAGGAATGGAGCATGATCTAATTCTGGATCTATGAACACTTCAAGCTAGTAGTTCATGGATATCCCCATGCAAATACTGAATATAATTGTGTTTTCTGGCCAGGTGCAATGGCTCACTTCTGTAATCCCAGCACTTTGGGAGGCCGAGGTGGGAGGATCACGAGGTCAGGAGATTGAGGCCATTCTGGTGAAACCCCGTCTCTACTAAAAATACAAAAAATTAGCCGGGCGTGGTGGCAGGCGCCTGTAATCCCAGCTACTTGGGAGGCTGGGGCAGGGGAATCGCTTGAACCTGGGAGGCTGGGGCAGAGGAATCACTTGAACCCACGAGGCAGAGGTTGCAGTGAGCTGAGATCACACCATTGCGCCACTGCACTCCAGCCTGGGAGACAGAGCGAGACTCCGTCTCAAAAAAAAAAAAAAAAATCTGGTTCCCTGTGAGGCTGGCAAGAGGGGAAAAACAAACAAACAAACAAACAAACAAACAAAAACAAACCTCATCAAGTGGCTACTTCCCAACTAGCCTTGAAAATATGCCACACCTAATAGCTCAAATTTGTTTTCTTTTCTCTGAGCCAAATTCCACTGGGAAAGAGGAAAGAAGGTTGATGTGGGAAGGTGGGCTGAGGAAAGGACTCTGGTTTCCATCTCCCTCCATTCCACCAGTCTGCTCTTCGCTTCTAATCTGTTCTTCTCTCCCACTCAAAACGAAACCAGCAAGCAGCTGCCAAAGTAGCATGTTCCTGGGAAACACCCACATTCCTACATGAGTCTGAGACTGGATTTCCAACCAACCTACTGACTTTTCCACCTCTCTCTCTCCAAATGCCCAAGTCCTTTCCAGGACCTGGGAAGCACAAAGGGCCCCAATGTTGAACTGCTTCCTGGTAAGACAACCCTTTTCCCTTCCCGAACTAAAAGGCACTTACTTCTCCTGCCAGGAATCACTGGTTAGCTTCTGGGACCACGACTTCCAGTCAAGCACACAACTGCTTCTATTCAAATCCGCTTCAAATATAGATTAAAAAGTGGTTTTTTCTCTAAAGTTTGATGGA
>NW_026669338.1:603-1114 GCF_009828535.3 Hylobates moloch | reverse complement strand
CTCCTCACTTTTCACCCATCCTAGTTGTCTTTCCTGCCCAAGAGTTGTGGCCAAGTAGCTGGAGGCCTCAAGCAAGGGCTCCACCCCAAGTGAGGGTGGGTATGGGCAAAGCAGTCAGCCTCACATAGTGGCAGAGCTCTGCAGGAGGTGAAATAATTCCAGGGTTATTAGCTCTGTTCTTTGTTTTGGCTGGGAATTCTCTGATCTTTGTCCACTCCTAACTCCTTCTCACTCCAAGCAGGATTCACTTCTCCCTTGGTCCACACTACTAGCACAGTCTCATTCTCACAGAAAGGTAATGTGACAAACACTAACATGAACAGACACTTCTCAAAAGAAGACATTTATGCAGCCAAAAAACACATGAAGAAATGCTCATCTTCACTGGTCATTAGAGAAATGCAAATCAAAACCACAGTGAGATACCATCTCACACCAGTTAGAATGGCCATCATTAAAAAGTCAGGAAACAACAGGTGCTGGAAAGGATGTGGAGAAATAGGAACACTTC
>NW_026669338.1:0-525 GCF_009828535.3 Hylobates moloch | reverse complement strand
ACTTTTACACTGTTGGTGGGACTGTCAACTAGTTCAACCATTGTGGAAGTCAGTGTGGCGATTCCTCAGGGATCTAGAACTAGAAATACCATTTGACCCAGCCATCCCATTACTGGGTATATACCCAAAGGACTATAAATCATGCTGCTATAAACACACATGCACACGTATGTTTATTGCGGCACTATTCACAATAGCAAAGACTTGGAACCAACCCAAATGTCCAACAGCGATAGACTGGATTAAGAAAATGTGGCACATATACACCATGGAATACTATGCAGCCATAAAAAAGGATGAGTTCATGTCCTTTGTAGGGACATGGATGAAACTGGAAAACATCATTCTCAGTAAACTATCGCAAAGACAAAAAACCAAACACCGCATGTTCTCACTCATAGGTGGGAATTGAACAATGAGAACTCATGGACACAGCAAGGGGAACATCACACTCTGGGGACTGTTGTGGGTTGGGGGTAGGGGGGAGGGGCAGCATTAGGGGATATACCTAATGCTAAATGACGA
>NW_026669337.1:625-1114 GCF_009828535.3 Hylobates moloch | reverse complement strand
CTCCTCACTTTTCACCCATCCTAGTTGTCTTTCCTGCCCAAGAGTTGTGGCCAAGTAGCTGGAGGCCTCAAGCAAGGGCTCCACCCCAAGTGAGGGTGGGTATGGGCAAAGCAGTCAGCCTCACATAGTGGCAGAGCTCTGCAGGAGGTGAAATAATTCCAGGGTTATTAGCTCTGTTCTTTGTTTTGGCTGGGAATTCTCTGATCTTTGTCCACTCCTAACTCCTTCTCACTCCAAGCAGGATTCACTTCTCCCTTGGTCCACACTACTAGCACAGTCTCATTCTCACAGAAAGGTAATGTGACAAACACTAACATGAACAGACACTTCTCAAAAGAAGACATTTATGCAGCCAAAAAACACATGAAGAAATGCTCATCTTCACTGGTCATTAGAGAAATGCAAATCAAAACCACAGTGAGATACCATCTCACACCAGTTAGAATGGCCATCATTAAAAAGTCAGGAAACAACAGGTGCTGGAAAGGA
>NW_026669337.1:0-525 GCF_009828535.3 Hylobates moloch | reverse complement strand
ACTTTTACACTGTTGGTGGGACTGTCAACTAGTTCAACCATTGTGGAAGTCAGTGTGGCGATTCCTCAGGGATCTAGAACTAGAAATACCATTTGACCCAGCCATCCCATTACTGGGTATATACCCAAAGGACTATAAATCATGCTGCTATAAACACACATGCACACGTATGTTTATTGCGGCACTATTCACAATAGCAAAGACTTGGAACCAACCCAAATGTCCAACAGCGATAGACTGGATTAAGAAAATGTGGCACATATACACCATGGAATACTATGCAGCCATAAAAAAGGATGAGTTCATGTCCTTTGTAGGGACATGGATGAAACTGGAAAACATCATTCTCAGTAAACTATCGCAAAGACAAAAAACCAAACACCGCATGTTCTCACTCATAGGTGGGAATTGAACAATGAGAACTCATGGACACAGCAAGGGGAACATCACACTCTGGGGACTGTTGTGGGTTGGGGGTAGGGGGGAGGGGCAGCATTAGGGGATATACCTAATGCTAAATGACGA
>NW_026669336.1:0-1114 GCF_009828535.3 Hylobates moloch | reverse complement strand
TAGGGTCTCTTCTGCCCTGTTTGCACTGCCTCTAGTCCAGAGGCAGCATGCAGAGCTCTCCCACATACACCCTACTCTCAAGTTTCTCAGTATGATCTGCCATCTGTTCTTGTCTTTTCCAGAATCCTGTTGTTTCTACTGAGAGTCCCCTTTCTTGCTTTCAAATGGAACTGTGTATCGTGTTTATTTGTTCTATTTCTCTCACGTCTATTATTTCTGTACATTTGATATAGAGGAGAAAGACTGCAGTGTGTGTTCAGTCCACCATCTTGAAACTGGTGCTTTCCCTCTGTGTGTTCCCCCTGTCTGTCCCATCTTCCTCCACAACCCCAGCCCCAGTAGCAAATACCTGGCCCTGTGACCACGGGCTCAGGAAGCTACCAAACCTTCTTCTTAGGAAAAGGATTCAAAAGCTCGTGGTGTTGATTGGCTTTTGCCCCTGTTACCCCTAGGATGTAACTTCTGGGGTCTGAAGTCCAGAGTCCAAAGCCCAGCTGCCCTCCCCTCCAAGGAGCCCTTTGCACACATAGAGTCCAGCATAGATTTTGTGCAAATAGACTTTAATATAATAAAATATCATTTTAAACAAATTCCCCCACCATTCCACACCCCTGGAGACCAAGGCTGGGGTGGGGGTTCAGTCAAACTATCTCCCACCACAGCAAAGGAAACATGCAAAAAGACACTCACCCCTCAGAGGGTGGGGGATGGAGTGGATCAGGTAACGGTGGAGAGCCCCTACCCCACTCTGAACGGGGAATGTATGAAAATAGCTGCATAAATCTGTCCTTTTCTCCAGCCCCTGGACTCCAACAGGGGTTAGAAGAAAACTATGCAAAAGAACTTGAATCCAATGAGCAAAATAAGGCAAGCTCAACTCCGCTTTCGGCCCTGCTGGCCCCAGGGTCTTTGGGGGCGGGGCCATACAGGGGCCTGCAGGCCCTGGCAGGGAAGGATGGAGCACGATGAGGGCAGGGTGGGGCCCACTTTGGCTTGGCCTTTCTCCTTCCCGGGCCTGTGCAGTGGAAGCCAGGTGGAGGAAGCTGAACTGAGGCACTGAGTAGGTGCATATATACAGGCTCCGCCCACCTGCCCGCTGGGGAGATGGGGCTCC
>NW_026669335.1:0-1114 GCF_009828535.3 Hylobates moloch | reverse complement strand
TTTTTTTTTTTGAGATGGGGTCTCGCTCTGGTGACCCAGGCTGGAGTGCAGTGGATGATCTCAGCTCACCGCAACCTCCGCCTCCCAGGTTCAAGTGATTGTCTTGCCTCAGCCTTCTGAGTAGCTGGGACTACAGGCATGCGTCACCACACCCGGCTAAATTTTGTATTTTTAGTAGAGACGAGGTTTCACCACATTGGTCAGGCTAGTCTTGAACTCCTGACCTCGTGATCTACCCGCCTCGGCCTCCCAAAATGCTGGGATTATAGGCATGAGCCACCGTGCCTGGCCTATGTGTTTTTTTTTTGTTTTTGTTTTTGAGACAGTTTCACTCTGTTGCCCAGGCTGGGGTGCAGTAGTGCAGTCTTGGCTTACTGCAACCTCTGCCTCCTGGGTCCCAGTGATTCTCCTGCCTCAGCCTCCAGAGTAACTGGGATTACAGGCGCCCGCCACTACGCCCAAATAATTTTTTGTATTTTTTAGTAGAGACAGGTTATCACCATGTTGGCCAGGCTGGTCCTGAACTCCTGGCCTCAAGTGACCTGACCACCTTGGCCTCCCAAAGTGCTGGGATTACAGGCGTGAGCCACTGTGCCTGGCCCAGATGATGCAGTCTTAATTGGAGCAATGTCACTCCCAAGCGGAGCAAACATTAGTTCTTGGCGACAAAAAAACAACTTAGATATTATAACGGATGGTGGCCCTCCAAAGGCACATAAACAGATTTCATGGCTGGAAGAGGCAACTGGGAAAGAAAAATTTTAAAAAGGCTCTGGGGGCTGGGGGGATAATAAGAGACATTGAGAAACATCGCTCTGGGACCCGTAAAGTGGCCCCAGAGGTCAGGGTGCTCCCTGGACAGTCATTCTCAGGCTTCCAGCAAGAATGAGGCTGAGGCCGGGCGCAGTGGTTCACGCCTGTAATCCCAGCACTTTGGGAGGCCGAGGCAGGTGGATCACGAAGTCAGGAGTTCAAGACCAGCCTGGCCAAGATGGTGAAACCCCGTCTCTACTAAAAATACAGAAATTAGCTGGGCGTGGTAGTGGACACCTGTAATCCCAGCTACCTGGGGGGCTGAGGCAGAGAATTGCTTGAACCCGGGAGGTGGAGGTTG
>NW_026669334.1:352-1114 GCF_009828535.3 Hylobates moloch | reverse complement strand
AGAAGTGTGTGGAACCATTACCCCTGCCCCAGAGTGACACGGAGGGTTACAGTCTCTGTCCAGAATTTTCTGACTGTCACAGGGCAGACCTGATGGTGGGCAGTCTTCCCACCCAGGGAACGTGACCACAAGCTCACTGCACCCTGGCCAGCTCCCTGAAACACACCAGCATCTTGATTAAGCAACAACCTTCCCTGCTGTCTCTGGATGGTCATTCATTCTTCCATGGGTAGAAAATTTGAAAGAAAAAAGCGGTAGATTTTGAAAATCTGTATTTGTTCTGAGGGTAGGGTAGGCGGATGGCATTCACCAAGAATTGACTGGAATCATGATCTTATTCCCTTGGACTTACCCAGGAACTGCTCAGGGCTGCTTCTGCCAGTCTGTCCAACCATCATGAGACTGCATTGCCCTCCATGCTGGGATTCTGATGGGTTTGGTTTGTTAGCTATGTGGAGTGGAGTGGAGCGGAGTGGGTGGCAAAATGTCCAGCTTTTCCCAGAGCACAGCGCAACAAAAGTTCATCATGATTGCCCATGACAGACACAGCCTGGGGCCTGGGATCCGATCTAAAACTAGCACTCACCGATGGACACAGTGGCTAACACCTGTAATCCAAGCACTTTGGGACGCCAGGTGGGCGGATCCCTTGAGGTCAGGAGTTTGAGACTATCCTGGACCAAAGTGGTGAAACCCCATCTTTACTAAAACTACAAAAATTAGCTGGGTGTGGTGGTGCACACCTGTAATCCTAGCTACTCG
>NW_026669334.1:0-252 GCF_009828535.3 Hylobates moloch | reverse complement strand
GAGATCGCGCCACTGCACTCCAGCCTGGGTGACACAGAGAGACTCTGTCTCAAAAAAACCAAAAACAAACAACAACAACAAAAAACAAACTACACTGTAAAATGCTTGTAGATAACACTGATAAAACACTGTGCCTCCCGGAGACACTTCTAAGCACAGGTGACAGGGGTCAGCTCCTGGGGACTGAGCCCAGGAAAGGTCCCCAGGGACAGGAAGGAGCTGGTTCCCCATGTGGGCGGCAGGGATGGGAGC
>NW_026669333.1:0-1114 GCF_009828535.3 Hylobates moloch | reverse complement strand
ATTGTTTGGGAAGGTGGGTCATTTAAGAGAATATTAGTTTTTTTAATTTAATTTCCTAATCTTTCTTTATCTCCAAAGCTGCAAAAGCAGAAGATTAGAAACGTAAGAGATTCACTGAAGTTAATTCATAGAGTTTGTTGGTTTATCCTTTTTCTTCATGGGGACAGCACAGGGGGTCATGCCCAGGCCAAGCAAAGGGGCTCCAAGAAAATGGCCCCTTTGAGAAATTTATATATATTTATATAAATATATATATAAATAAATATATATATATATATATTTTTTTTTTAGTAGAGATGGAGTTTCACCATATTGGTCAGTCTGGTCTTGAACTCCTGACCTCAGATGATCCACCTGCCTCCGCCTTCCAAAATGCTGAGATTACAGGTGTGAGCCCCTGTGCCCAGCCTCCCAATTTTCTCATTGGCCTGTCACTCTGGTGCCCTGGGGACTAGCATCCAGCTACGGGATAGATGCCAGCTGCTCTCTCAGTGCTATGGTTTGAATGTTTGTGTGCCCTCCATAATTCATGTTGAAACTTAATCCCCAGCAAAACAGTATCGAGGGGTGGGGCCCTTAGGAGGCAATGAGGATATGAGGGCTCTGCAGTCATGAATGGATTAGTGCCTTATAGAAGGGCTTCAGAGGCTTAGTCCCACCTTCCATCCCTCCACCATGTGAGGATAGAGCATTTGTCCCCTCCAGGGGATACAGCACAGGTGCCATCTTGCAAGCAGTGAGCAGCCCTCACCAGACACCAAACCCTCCAGTGCCTTGAACTTGGACTTCCATCCTCTAGAACTGTGAGAAATAACTTTCCATTATTTATAAACTACGCCAGCTCAAGTGTTTTGTTACAGTGGCACAGACGTACTAAGACATGTGGGTACCCACAACTCCATGAGCCATTTTCTTGGAGCCCCTTTGCTTGGCCTGGGCATGACCCCCTGTGCTGTCCCCATGAAGAAAAAGGATAAACCAACAAACTCTATGAATTAACTTCAGTGAATCTCTTATGTTTCTAATCTTCTGCTTTTGCAGCTTTGGAGATAAAGAAAGATTAGGAAATTACATTAAAAAAACTAATATTCTCTTAAATGACCCACCTTCCCAA
>NW_026669332.1:0-1114 GCF_009828535.3 Hylobates moloch | reverse complement strand
GAATATCCACTTGCAGTTTCTACAGAAAGATGGTTTCAGAACGGCTCCATCAAATGTAAGCTTCAACTCTGTTAGATGAATGCACAGAACAGAAAGAAGTTTCACAGAATGCTTCTGTGTAATTTTTACTTGAAGATATTCCTTTTTTCTCTATAGGCCAGATTGCGCTCCGAATGTCCACTTGCAGTTTCTACAGAAAGAGTGTTTCAGAACTGCGCAATCATAAGGAAGATTCAACTCTGTTGGTTGAATGGATAGAACAGAAAGAAGTTTCACAGAATGTTTCTGTGTAGTTTTTATTAGAAGATATTTCTTTCTCCACTACAGGCCCTTTAGTTCTTTGAATATCCACCTGCAGTTTCTACAGAAAGAGGGTTTCGGAACTGCTGAATCAAAAGTAAGCTTCAACTCTGTTAGTTGAATGCACAGAACAGAAAGAAGTTTCACAGAATGCTTCTGTGTAATTTTTACTTGAAGATATTCCTTTTTCCTCTGTAGGCCAGATAGCGCTTCGAATGTCCACTTGCAGTTTCTACAGAAAGAGTGTTTCAGAACTCCTCAATCAAAAGTAAGGTTCAACCCCTTTAGTTGAATACACAGAACAGAAAGAAGTTTCACATAACGCTTCTGTGTTGTTTTTATTGGACGATGTTTCTTTTTCCACTCTAGGCCACTTAGCGCTCTGAATGTCTCCGTGCAGTTTCTACAGAAAGAGAGTTTCAGAACTGCTGAATCAAAAGAAGATTCAACTGGGTTAGTTGAATGCACAGAACTGAAAGAAGTTTCACATAATCCTTCTCTGTAGTTTTTATTTGAAGATATTCCTTTTTCCACTATAGGCCCCCTAGCGCTCCGAATGTCCACTTGCAGTTTCTACAGAAAGAGTGTTTCAGAACTGCTCACTCAAAAGCAATTTTCAACATTGTTATTTGAATGCACAGAACAGAGAGAAGTTTCACAGAATTCCTCTGTGCAGTTATATTTTGAAGAGATTCCTTTTTCCACTATAGGCCCCCTAGCGCTCCGAATGTCCACTTGCAGTTTCTACAGAAAGAGCGTTTCAGAAGTGCTCAATCAAAAGTAAGCTTCAACACTATTAGTTGAACACACAGAA
>NW_026669331.1:0-1114 GCF_009828535.3 Hylobates moloch | reverse complement strand
TTAATGAATCCAGGAGCTGGTTTTTTGAAAAGATCAACAAAATTGATAGACCACTAGCAAGACTAATAAGAAAAAAGAGAAGAATCAAATAGACGCAATAAAAAATAATAAAAGGGATATCACCACCAATCCCACAGAAATACAAACTACCATCAGAGAACACTACAAACACCTCTACACAAATAAACTAGAAAATCTAGAAGAAATGGATAAATTCCTTGACACATACACCCTCCCAAGACTAAACCAGAAAGAAGTTGAATCTCTGAATAGACCAATAACAGGCTCTGAAATTCTGGCAATAATCAATAGCTTACCAACCAAAAAGAGTCCAGGACCACATGGATTCACAGGCGAATTCTACCAGAGGTACAAGGAGAAACTGGTACCATTCCTTCTGAAACTATTCCAATCGATAGAAAAAGAGGGAATCCTCCCTAACACATTTTATGAGGCCAGCATCATCCTGATACCAAAGCCTGGCAGAGACACAACCAAAAAAGAGCATTTTAGACCAATATCCTTGATGAACATTGATGCAAAAATCCTCAATAAAATACTGGCAAACCAAATCCAGCAGCACATCAAAAAGCTTATCCACCATGATAAAGTGGGCTTCATCGCTGGGATGCAAGGCTGGTTCAACATACGCAAATCAATATATGTAATCCACCATATAAACATAACCAAAGACAAAAACCACATGATTATCTCAATAGATGCAGAAAAGGCCTTTGACAAAATTCAACAACCCTTCATGCTAAAAACTCTCAATAAATTAGGTATTGATGGGACGTATCTCAAAATAATAAGAGCTGTCTATGACAAACTCACAGCCAATATCATACTGAATGGGCAAAAACTAGAAGCATTTCCTTTGAAAACTGGTACAAGACAGGGATGCCCTCTCTCACCACTCCTATTCAACATAGTGTTGGAAGTTCTAGCCAGGGCAATCAGGCAGGAGAAGGAAATAAAGGGTATTCAATTAGGAAAAGAGGAAGTCGAATTGTCCCTGTTTGCAGATGACATGATTGTATATCTAGAAAACCCCATTGTCTCAGCCCAAAATCTCCTTAAGCTGATAAACAACTTCAGCAAAGTCTCAGGATAC
>NW_026669330.1:0-1114 GCF_009828535.3 Hylobates moloch | reverse complement strand
TCAACTAAATCGTAATTATTCAGTGTCTGTTTTTTGCAAGAAACCATGTATTTCATGTCCACAATCAGGGCCACAGTCCCAGCTCTCAAGTGTGGGTGTTTCCTAAGGAAATTGAAGAACACAGGCATAAAAGTGCATTAAATTAATAAACCTTTTTCTCTCTGTCTCTCTCTCTTTTTTTTTTTTTGAGACGGAGGTTCGCACTGTCACCCAGGCTGGAGTGCAGTGGCGAGATCTCCGGTCACTGCAAGCTCCGCCTCCCGAGTTCACGCCACTCTCCTGCCTCAGCCTCCGGAGTAGCTGGGACTACAGGCGCCCGCCACCACGCCCGGCTAATTTTTTGTAGTTTTAGAAGACGGGGTTTCGCTATGTTGGCCAGGCTGGTCTCCAACTCTTGACCTCGTGATCCGCCCGCCTCCGCCATTCAAACTGCCACCGCGCCCAGCCTTTATTTTTAAGACACATTCTCGGCCGGGCGCGGTGGCTCACGCCTTTAATCCCAGCACTTTGGTAGGCCAAGGAGGGCTGATCACGAGGTCAGGAGATCGACACCATCGTGGCTAACACGGTGAAACCCCCTCTCTACTAAAAATACAAAAAATTAGCCGGATGTGGTGGAGAGCGCCTGTAGTCCCAGCTACTCCAGAGGCTGAGGCCAGAGAATGGCGCGAACCCGGTAGGCGGAGCTTGCGGTGAGCCGACATCAGGCCACTGGAATCCAGCCTGGGCGACAGAGGGAGACTCGGTCTCAAAAAAAAAAAAAAAAAAAAAGACAGAGTCTGGCTGTGTTGCCCAGGCTGGAGTGCAGTGGCGCGATCTCGGCGCATCACCATCCCTGCCCCGCCTCCGGGTTCAAGTGATTCTCCTGTCTCAGCCGCCCGAGTAGCTGGGACTTCAGGCGCGTGCCACCATGTCTGACTAAATTTGTATTTTAACTAGAGACGGGGTTTCACTATGTTGGCCAGGCTGGTCTCCACCTCCTGATCTCCTGATCCACCCGCCCCGACACCCCAAAGTGCTGGGATGCGTGAGCCGCCACGCCTGGCCACAATTTTTTCTTTCTTTCTTGTGTGTGTGTGTGTGTGTGTGTGTGTGTGTGTGTGTGTGTGTGTGT
>NW_026669329.1:0-1114 GCF_009828535.3 Hylobates moloch | reverse complement strand
GTCCAAGTCTCTGGTTGTCACCTTTTCCCCATGAATAAACTTGGCCACTTTTCATCAAAGCAATGGAAAACTGACTTCCATAGAGGACTTTGACCACATCCAAGTCTTGAAGCTTTTCAATCAGCTTTGGGGTTTTGCAGCCATCACTACCACCTCTGCCCAATTTCCCATAGTCACCATCTCCCCAAGACCACACTTGCCCTAAAAAATACAAATGCATTTAAATAACAACAACTCTGCACTTTAATGAAAAATTTTAAATGACTGAAAATAATATAATAAAAAATGCACACTAATCTAGACCACCCATGTGCACAGTTAACACTACAAGGGTGGTTACTGAGCAAATGAAATCTAGGTGACACTTGAGGTTGATATAGAAGCAATAAAGACAGGGAAAGCTGAGTTTTCTTTTTGTTTTCATTCCATGAAAAACAAAAGTCCTGATTCTTACTAGCCTGGGCTCAATGTTCACTGCTTCACAGAACCAAAGGCCCACTGCCTCCGTAACACACAGTAACTGGGGCCCAGCACACTGCAGACGCTTGCAGACCACCCTCCTGTTTGCCTGCTGCTTCTGTTGCCACCATGCGGACTGCTGGTCAACCGTACCACTGTATGTGTTTCCAACTGCATGTATCAACATAATTATGTAAGTTGATAAAATGCTCACACAGAGATGGTGGCAGCTGCAAACCAGCTGACAGGCCCCAGGCAAACAAGCCCAGTAACCACGGGGGCCTCTTCACCAATGCTACTGAGCCCCACACCCACTGGGCGACAGGGTGGGCGGCCTCATGAGGCCCACTGTACTCCTCATCTCACTTCCTCCAGAGAAGCTGCCGTGAGTGTTCTCGAGGGCCTGTCCAGGGTGGCGAGAGCCCTACGTACCGTTCTCAGTGACAGCAGGGTTTGAGCGTCCCCACTCCCACACACCACATCGATGACCTTCAGTCCTTTAAGCCCAGCTACCAGCATCGGAATGGCCTCGTCCTCACTGGAGCCTTCAAACAGATAGGACGGCCGTTACTAAGTCTTGTAAGAGGCCACCTCCTGCTGCATGCTCCCACTCATGCAGAACAGACATACCGTGGCCCAGCCAGCCATAGTTCCC
>NW_026669327.1:0-1115 GCF_009828535.3 Hylobates moloch | reverse complement strand
TGGTGTGGACAGGGGTATGGTGTGGACAGGTGTGTAGTGTAGACAGGGGTGTGGTGTGGACAGGTGTGTGGTGTGGACAGGGGTATAGTGTGGACAGGGGTGTGGTGTGGACAGGGGTGTGGTGTGGACAAGTGTGCAGAGGGCCGGGCTCACTGTCACCCCCAGGACAAGGCCTTCGTCCACACTGACAGGGCTGAGCAGGTGGTCCAGGCTCTGGTCGGGCAGCGGTGGCCCGGTGTGGAGCAACAGGGGAGGCAGGTTCATGACGTGGGGCTCCGAGCGTGACCTGCGGGAGGGGGTGCCTGTGTGTGGACATGTCTATGTGTGTCTTTATGTGTCTGTCTGTGTGTGTGTCTGTGTTTGCCTGTGTGTGTCTGTGCATCCATGTGCATGTGTGTCTATATGTGTGTCTCTGTGCACATCTGTGTATGTGTCTGTGCGTGTCTGTGTCTGTGCACTTCTGTGTGTGTTTGTCTCTGTGCGTGTCTGTGTGTGTGTGCGTGTGCATGTCTGTGTGTGTCTGTGTGTGTCTGTGCACTTCTGTGTGTGTTTGTCTCTGTGCGTGTCTGTGTGTGTGTGTGCGTGTGCATGTCTGTGTGTGTCTGTGTCTGTTCACTTCTGTGTGTGTCTCTGTGCATGTCCATGTGTGTCTGTGTGTTTCTGTGTATGTGTGTGTGTCATGTCTGTGTGGTCTCTGTTGTTTGTGTGTTGTCTCTGTCATGTCCATGTGTGTTTGTTTTTTTGTCTGTGTGTGTGTCTCTGTGCATGTCTGTGTGTGTGTGTCTCTGTGCATGTCTGTGTGTGTGTGTGTCTCTGTGCATGTCTGTGCGTTTCTGTGTGTGTGTGTCTCTGTGCATGTCTGTGTGTGTCTGTGTGTGTGTGCACTTCTGTGTGTGTCTCTGTGCGTGTCTGTGCATGTCTGTGTGTGTCTGCGTCTGTTCACTTCTGTGTGTGTGTGTCTGTGCGTTTCTGTGTGTGTGTGTGTCTCTGTGCGTTTCTCTGTGTGTGTGTGTCTCTGTGCATGTCTCTGCGTGTCTGAGTGTCAGGGGATGGCCTGTGCGGGGCTCGCAGTGCAGGCGGGTCTGCTCACACCTCCCCAGCAGGGCTGAGCCTCC
>NW_026669326.1:0-1115 GCF_009828535.3 Hylobates moloch | reverse complement strand
CTATCTTTACAATTTTCAGCCCAGATACTTAGAGGTCACATAGTAAATTAAGGTTTTCTTTTTTTAATAACCTCCATCTTTCTAAATTTGGTGAGTCACAGTAAGTTATTTTTGGGTTGTTGAAAGCTGTGGCTCTGTTCTAAATTGGAGCCCAGAAATCATGCCACTTACAAAATATGCTTTGTCTTCCAACATCAGAGTGTCTGGTAGAAGGTGACTGTTCTTGGAATTTAAAAAATCTAAACAGGACAAGACAAAAATCTGGAAACTATTTCTGTTTCTGATAATATGGCTGAGTAGGTAGGTACTCTGCAAAGCCTCTCTCGTAAAATAGACATGCTGGATAGTCCTTGCAAAGACATATTTGAACTTGCCAAAAAAAAAAAAAAAAAATCCAGAATCTCTAAGAATGAAGATGAAGTGAAAATCAGAAGGGCTGCTGTGAGAATAATGGGGAAGCAGCCCCAGTTATCAAGGGACGTGTGCATGTATTCAATAAAAAGTTTCAAACCTAAAAAAAGTTGAGAAAGATAATATAATTGCCCTACATACATACAACATCAACAATTTTTCATTCATGGCATGGCCAGTTTTTGTTTTGTATTTTTTTTTAAAGGTGGGCTTTTGCTGTGGTTGCCCAGGCTGGAGTGCAGTGGCATGATCTTGGCTTACTGAAACTTTTGCCTCCCAGGTTCAAGTGATTCTCCTGCCTCAGCCTCCCGAGTAGCTGGGATTACAGGCACCCGTCACCACACCCGGCTAATTTTTGTATTTTTAGTAGAGATGGGGTTTCACCATGTTGGCCAGGCTGGTCTTGAACTCCTGACATCAGGTGATCCACCCACCTCGGCCTCCCAAAGTGCTGGGATTACAGGTGTGAGCCACCGCACCTGGCCACATCCTGTTTTGTTCCATTTGTATTCCCACTTCATTTATATACATTCCTTCTTCCTCTGAATTATTTTGAAGTAAAACCTATACATCATATCATTTTTTAATTACCTTATATGTATCTGTAGAAGACAAGAAATTTTTAAAAATAAATATACTCACAATGCCATTAAATAGCAAAAAATTAATACATTCTGAAAATAGCCACAAATCCAGAGTTCACA
>NW_026669325.1:0-1115 GCF_009828535.3 Hylobates moloch | reverse complement strand
AACCCCGTCTCTACTAAAAATACAAAAAAATTAGCCGGGCGTGGTGGTGGGCAACTTTAGTCCCAGCTACTCAGGAGGCTGAGGCAGGAGAATGGCGTGAACCTGGGAGGCAGAGCTCACAGTGAGCAGAGATCACGCCACTGCACTCCAGCCTGGGTGACAGAGTGAGACACTGTGTCAAAAAAACAAAAGAAAAATTCGAGTGTTTACTTTCTTTTTTGGTTTAAGTAAAAATTGATTAATTGTTGCTGAGTATTTTCATAGCTTGCGTAGTCACCATTTCAAAATATGAAGATTCTCTGATGGTCTGAGCTCATTCTGAGCAAAAACATTGTCTTGAATAAGAAATAACAATTTTTCATCGTATTTATGTAAAGGTTGAATTTTTGGAAACCCTGGGAACACGGGTTGCTTTTGCTGCAAGCTTGATTTCTCCAGAGCGAGGATATATGAAATCAAATTTCTTAAAAAATTGATTAGCTGTTGGGTCTCCAGAAACTCTCTACTATATGTTTCTGTTACCTCTGATATTCCACATATTAGAATCAAATTAGGTTAACTTGTAAAAACACTGACCACTTCAGGGGAACTCAAATTTACCGTTCTCTCAACAACAGGCTTTTCTCATAAAAAGGGAATAACATATCCAGTAATATCTTATCTGCTACTAAAGGTCATGTCTATTTTGCAGGAGAAACTTCTAAAGAAAATGAATCCTTTATGGAGGAGCACTCAAGAAATGCAAACCAATCTAAATCATGAAATTAGCAAAATCCATTCATTAACGGTAGGGATAAAAAGGTTTTATATTTTTAATGTAGATTGGCACAATGCTAGCTTAGACTTCTTAGCTGAATTCTGCTTACCAGTTAAAAAATAGCAGTGTCCTCTTCCCAGAAAAAAACAAAACAGTGGTTTCAAATGATATATCAGCAATTATCATTTTACAGGCCAAAAGGAGCTGGTGCAAAAAATACTAGTATGTACATGTAGATGAAATAAACAGGGCATGATAGTTATTCCTGATGTAACCTTGAGGGTTTAGATAAAACTTCCAAGGCACTGAGAATAGGATAGCATTGAGTTATTTAAAGCATTGTATTCACATTGAGTAG
>NW_026669324.1:0-1115 GCF_009828535.3 Hylobates moloch | reverse complement strand
TGAGCCACCGCGCCCGGCTGAGCCACCATTTAAAATGTCTTGCTACCATGATAATCTGTGGCACACATTTCTTCTATCCCCAACAAGATACCAGGCATTTGAGCGAAACTGGCAGGGACCCACTACATGAGCACAGTTGTTAGCTGAATAGCACCAAATTATATCTGCCATGCTACATGGGGAAGAATTATAATCCATTTGTACTTATCCCAATTTCCTTGCCCACAAAATATACAGAAAAATATAAAATGATTATTATTTTGAGCTACTAATAAGTATGAAGACAGTTCAGTATGCAACTAAAACCTTAGAGAATGCATTGTGTCATTTTCAGGAGACTGGGTAATCGTTCTTTGTACCTACCTGGAATAGTTCTAATCTTTTTCTTTTTTTTATTATACTTTAAGTTTTAGGGTACATGTGCACAACGTGCAGGTTAGTTACATATGTATACATGTGCCCTGTTGGTGTGCTGAACCCAGTAACTCATCATTTAACATTAGGTATATCTCCAAATGCTATCCCTCTCCCCTCCCCCCACCCCACGACAGGCCTGGGTGTGTGATGTTCCCCTTCCTGTGTCCATGTGTTCTTATTGTTCAATTCCCACCTATGAGTGAGAACATGTGGTGTTTGGTTTTCTGTCCTTGCAATAGTTTACTCAGAATGATGGTTTCCAGCTTCATCCATGTCCCTACAAAGGACATGAACTCATCATTTTTTATGGCTGCATAATATTCCATGGTGTATATGTGCCACATTTTCTCAATCCAGTCTATCATTGCTGGACATTTGTGTTGTTTCCAAGTATTTGCTATTGTGAATAGTGCCACAATAAACATACTTGTGCATGTGTCTTTATAGCAGCATGATTTATAATCCTTTGGGTATATACCCAGTAATGGGATGGCTGGGTCAAATGGTATTTCTAGTTCTAGATCCCTGAGGAATCGCCACACTGACTTCCACAATGGTTGAACTAGTTTACAGTCCCACCAACAGTGTAAAAGTGTTCTTATTTCTTCACATCCTCTCCAGCACCTGTTGTTTCCTGACTTTTGAATGATCGCCATTCTAACTGGTGTGAGATGGTATCTCATTGTGGTTTTGATTTG
>NW_026669323.1:0-1115 GCF_009828535.3 Hylobates moloch | reverse complement strand
TTCCAATAAAAACTACAAGGACGCATTCTGTGAAACTTCTTGCTGTTGTGTGCATTCAACTAAGAGATTTGAATCTTACTTTTGATTCAGCAGTTCTGATACTCTCTTTCTGTAGAAACTGCAAGAGGACATTCGGAGCACTAAGGGGCCTATAGTGGAAAAAGGAACATCTTCCAATAAAAACAACACAGAAGCATTCTGTGAAACTACTTTCTGTTCTGTGCATTCAACTAAGAGTGTTGAGGCTTACTTTTGATGGAGCAGTTCTGAAACACTCTTTCTGTAGAAACTGCAAGTGGACATTCTGAGCACTAAATGGCCTAGAGTGGAAAAAGGAACATCTCCCAATAGAAACAACACAGAAGCGTCCTGTGAAACTTATATCGATTCTGTGCATTCAACTAACAGAGTTGAAGCTTGTTTTAGATTGAGCAGTTCTGAAACTCTCTTTCTGTAGAAACTGCAAGTGGACATTCAGAGCGCTAATGGGTCTATAGCAGAAAAAGGAACATTTTCAAATAAATACACCACAGAAGCATTCTGTGAAACTTCTTTCTGTTCTGTGCATTCAACTAAGAGAGTTCAAACTTACTTTTGATTGATCAGTTCTGAAACACTCTTTCTGTAGAAATTGCAAGTCAACTTTCGGAGGGCTAAGGGGCCTATAGTGGAAAAAGGAATATTTTCAATTAAAAACTACAGAGAAGCATTCTGTGAAATTACTTTCAGTTCTGTGCATTCAACTAACAGAGTTGAAGCTTGCTTTTGATTGAGCAGTTCTGAAACTCTCTTTCTGTAGAAACTGCAAGTGGACAGTCAGATCGCTAAGGGGCCCATAGTGGAAAAAGGAATATCTTCAAATAAAAACTACAGAGAAGGATTCTGTGAAACTTCTTTCAGTTCTGTGCATTCAACTAACAGAGTTGAACCTTACTTTTGATTGAGCAGTTCTGAAACTCTCCTTCTGTAGAAACTGCAATGGGACATTCAGAGCACTAAGGAGCCTATAGTGGAAAAAGGAACATCTTCCAATAAAAACAACTCAGAAGCATTCTGTGAAACTTCTTTCTGTTCTGTGTATTCAACTAAAGGGGTTGAACCATACTTTTGATTGA
>NW_026669322.1:0-1115 GCF_009828535.3 Hylobates moloch | reverse complement strand
ATAAGAAGAGCTGATTAGGACACAGACATGTAGAGGAAAGACCGTGGGAAGATTCAGGGAGAAGGTGGCCATCTTCCAACCAATGAGAGAGGTGCCCGAAGAGCCCAGCCCTGCTGACACCTCGATCTTGGACTTCCCGGCCTTCAGAACTGTGAGGAAATAAATTTCTGTTGTTTAAGCCACCCAGCCTGTAGTACTATGTCATGGCAGCCCTAGCAAACTAATGCACCCCCACATCTAAAATTGACGTCATTTATGGAGATGGGGTTGAGCCCAGATTTCTCTTGGGGGGACATTGTCTTTGGTTTCTAATTTGACAAATGTTTACTGAGTGTAGAACTATGCAGGCCTCTGCAAGGCTCACAAGGAATACAAACAGGAGAAGGGCCAGGTCCCAGCCCTCAGGGAGCTTATAGCCATCTCAGATATTCTCCAGAGAGTAGCAAGCTTGGGCATAAAGGAAGTGCTATAGGAGCGAAAGTGAGGAAGAGACTTACGGCACTGAGAGGGACAGGGAAGGCTGCAGAGGAGTGGCAAGCATCTGACTCGGGTCTTGAAGGAGAATGAAAAGAAGGCCTTTCTTGTGTGAGTGTGTGTGTGCATGTGTGTGGAGTGTGATGTGAGTGGTGTGTGGTGTGTGCGTATCATTTGTGTATGATGTGTGTGTGTGGGGATGTGGTATGTAGTATGTGTGGCATGTGTGTTGTGTGTGTAGGATGTGTGGTGTGTATTTTACATGTGGTGTGTTGTGTATAATGTGTGTGTGGTGTGTGTATGGTGTGTTTTGTGTGTGTGGTGTATATGTGGTATGTGTTTGGTATGTATGTGGTGTGTTTTGTGTTTGTGGTGTGTTGTGTGTATGGTTTATGTGTAGTGTGCATGTGGTGTGTTTGCGTGTGTGGTATGTGTGGTATATATGTTGTGTGTGGTGTGGTATGTGGTATATGTGTAATGTGTGGTGTTTGTGGTATGGTGTATGTGGTATGTGTAGTGTGCATATGTGGTATGTGGTGTGTATGGTGTGTGTGGTTGTGTGTTGTGTGGTATGTATGTGATGTGTATGTGGTGTGGAGTGTGTAAGTGGTGTTGAGGTGTGTGTGGTGTGCTGTGTGTAT
>NW_026669321.1:0-1115 GCF_009828535.3 Hylobates moloch | reverse complement strand
TCTACAGAAAGAGTGTTTCAGAACTGCTCAATCAAACGTAAGGTTCATATCTGTTAGTTGAATGCACAGAAGAGAAAGAAGTTTCACAGAATGCTTCTGTGTAGTTTTTATTTGATGATATTCCTTTTTCTACTATAAGCCCCTTAGCGCTCCAAATGTCCCTTTGCAGTCACTACAGAAAGAGTCTTTCAGAACTGCTCAATGAAAAGTAAGGTTCTACTCTGTTAGTTGAATGAACAGAACAGAAAGAAGTTTCACAGAATGCTTCTGTGTAGTTTTGTTTGAAAATATTTCTTTTTCCACTATAGGCCCCTTAGCGCTCCGAATGTTCATTTGTAGTTTCTACAGAAAGAGTGTTTCAGAACTGCTGAATCAAAAGTAAGCTTCAACTGTGTTAGTTGAATGCAATGAACAGAAAGAAGTTTCACTGAATGCTTCTGTGTAGTTTTTATTTGAAGATATTACTTTTTCTACTATAGGCCCCTTAGCGCTCTGAATGTCCACTTGCATTCTCTACATAAACAGAGTTAGAGAACTGCTCACTCAATAGTAAGCTTCAGCTCTGTTAGTTGAATGCACAGAAAAGAAGGAAGTTTCGCAGAATGCTTCTGTGGAGTTTTTACTTGAAGTAATTACTTTTCCACTATAGGCCACTTAGCGCTCGGAATGTCCCCTTGCACTTTCTAGAGAAAGAGTGTTTCAGATCTGCTCGCTCAAATGTAAACTTCAACTCTGCTATTTGAATGCACAGATCAGAAAGACGTTTCACAGAATCCTTTCGTGTAGCTTCTATTTGAAGTTATTCCTTTTTCCACTATAGGCCCCTTAGGGCTCTGAATGTTCACTTGCAGTTTGTACAGAAAGAGAGTTTCAGAACTTCAAAATGAAAAGTAAGTTTCATGTCTGTTAGTGGAATGCACAGAACAGAAAGATGTTTCACAGAATGCTTCTGTGTAGTTTTTATTTGAAGATATTCCTTTTTCCACTATAGGCCCCTTAGAGCTCGGAATGTCCCATTGCAGTTTCTACAGAAAGAGTGTTTCAGAACTACTCAATTAAAAGTAAGCCTCAACTCTATTAGTTGAATGCACAGAACAGAAAGAAGTTTCACAGAA
>NW_026669320.1:0-1115 GCF_009828535.3 Hylobates moloch | reverse complement strand
CCCCTGATGGCCGTGGTGGTGGCGGCATTGCCGCCAATCCTGCCTGGGCTCTGGCCTCTGATCGGTCCTCCCTCTTGCTCTGCGGGCCCTGTATCTGAGAAGCCTAGGGGCTTCTTATTCTGGCTCACTGTCTTCAACCCAGAAGACTTCCCAGTCCATCCGGGAGAAACTTCCTGGGTCTGGGTGTCACGATGGGTCAGGTGTGGTGATCCTGGAGCTCTGGGCTCCCGTAACTGTCTGGGACAGGGAAGCTTTCTGGGTCTCCGTGGCCCAAGCGATGGCTGCGTGGTGGGTCCAGGAAGAGCGCGAGGCAACCCCACCGGTCCTGGCATTTGCCTTCTAGGAAAGGCGGTGTCGCATCCCACCTGCACTTCCTCTCTGATTCTGGGGGGCCATCCGGTTCCTCTGCTCCTGGGGAAAGAGCCTGCTAGCTCGGAATCTTCTGGCTGCCACGGATGTCACGGAGCCAAAGGGACCGGGTTATGCTGGGTGCAGGGGAGGTGGCCTCAGGGGTACCTCCCCGGTGGCGGGGTGAGGGTGGGGTGTAGTTTGTGGAAACCCCTCGGCCCCTCTGGCAGGCATCCCTGAATGTGGCTTGGATTCGGGCGCAGGCCCGGTCTCGCAGGTCTTCTGGTGCGCTTGGCTTTTCCTCAGCTGTGCGGCGGAGGTCTCCCGTGACCCCCGGGCGCACGGCTGGACATCACTGTCCGTCTCGCCATCGCCCCCTACGGCGTCAAAGACACCCGCTCACTCCATCTGCTCTTGGCGAACGTCGGTGCCACGTGTGGTCACACTGGCTCCATCTCGGCCTCGCCTGTGTCTGTCTTTGCACCTGTCGCGGGAAGCCGTGTCGGGGTGCCGGAGCCCCCGGGCCATGGACATGAAGGCAGGCCACTGCTCCACCCGGGAAGGAGGGAGGCAGTGGGCTCCTGGGTCAGTGCATTTTCCGCCGACAGCGCGCCTAGCGGCCCTGGGGATGTTTCTGTGACCCAGCGAGACCCTTCCCGCCTCACTGCATTGGAACCCCATTCCCGATCACCCGGTGGGATCCATCATCGGATCCGAAGAGGACTCCGCACAGCCCAGCCGGCACCCCGACGCTCCTCCTCCACCGG
>NW_026669319.1:0-1115 GCF_009828535.3 Hylobates moloch | reverse complement strand
CACCCAGAAAGTGGAAATGGCCTTGGAAAGCGGTAGCAGGGAAGCCCATCCTCGGTGGCTTATTCTCCACCTGCCTCCCTCTGCTCCTGGCAGCCCTGCCCCACCTCGATTTCAAGCCCACCTGTGTCTGCCTGGAGGGTGGCATGGCTAGCTTTAGTATTTCCTTCTGCAGCTCAGTGATGGGCTCCAGCAGCCCTCACCATGCCTCAGAACCTGAGACTCTTAGGGAAGGACAGGACATGCTGCAAACACAAACCCAGTGTGAGAGGGTCCTAGGGAAACAGAGGTCACAGGTAGGGGTCTATGGACTCCAATTCCGATTTCCTGACCAGGATTCAACCATCAGCATGCTCTTTAACCCTATTAAGTCTTGTTGTTCCCATCTGTGACATGGGGAAGGCACCCACCTCAGAGGTTTTGTGTAGCAAAACATGAATATGATTAAAGTGCCTTTCCTGGTGCTACACATAAAGTCAGGCATGAGTCCTCGTGCAGCTGCCCCCCATGTCCAGGTCCCAGAGGGTAGCCTGGACCCTGACATTGGGCCGGGGCTCAACAATGCCTGGCTGCCAGGCTACCCCGGAGATACTGGGACCCTGGCCTGGGCCTGGACAGAAGGTGTTGCTGCGGCATTTGGAGATGACCCCATGGGTGAGGACTGGGGCCTATGTGTCCCTGTGAAGGGGTGCACCCTAAGGTGGGGCTTGGGCACCCGGGCTGAGAGGGTGCAGGATGGACGGGTCGGCAGGTGAGATTCAAGACCACTCTCTACCATGCTTTGAAAAAACCCCTCACCCTCCATCTGCAAACTCAGCTCTGCATATTTAAGACACTAACGGGCCCCTATTTAAAAAAATGATATTTTGCTTGCACACTCAAGACTCTTCATCCAACATCAGTAGGGAATCAAAAATCTCTTATTTGGAAACAGCACGTAGGGGAGGCAATACCACATCATTCTCAGTAGACTATCGCAAGGACAAAAAACCAAACACCGCATGTTCTCTCTCACAGGTGGAAATTGAACAATGAGAACACATGGACACAGGAAGGGGAACATCACACTCCGGGGACTGTTGTGGGGTGGGGGGAGGGGGGAGGGACAGCATTAGGAG
>NW_026669318.1:0-1115 GCF_009828535.3 Hylobates moloch | reverse complement strand
TGCAATCCTAGTCTCTGATAAAATAGACTTTAAACCAACAAAGATCAAAAGAGACAAAGAAGGCCATTACATAATGGTAAAGGGATCAATTCAACAAGAAGAGCTAACTATCCTAAATATATATGCACCCAACACAGGAGCACCCAGATTCATAAAGCAAGTCCTGAGTGACCTACAAAGGGACTTAAACTCCCACACAATAATAATGGGAGATTTTAACACCCCACTGTCAACATTAGACAGATCAACGAGACAGAAAGTTAACAAGGATATCCAGGAATTGAACTCAGCTCTACATAAAGTGGACCTAATAGACATCTACAGAACTCTCCACCCCAAATCAACAGAATATACATTTTTTTCAGCACCACACCACACCTATTCCAAAATTGACCACATAGTTGGAAGTAAAGCTCTCCTCAGCAAATGTAAAAGAACAGAAATTATAACAAACTGTCTCTCAGACCACAGTGCAATCAAACTAGAACTCAGGATTAAGAAACTCACTCAAAACCGCTCAACTACATGGAAACTGAACAACCTGCTCCTGAATGACTATTGGGTACATAATGAAATGAAGGCAGAAATAAAGATGTTCTTTGAAACCAATGAGAACAAAGACACAACCTACCAGAATCTCTGGGACACATTCAAAGCAGTGTGTAGAGGGAAACTTATAGCACTAAATGCCCACAAGAGAAAACAGGAAAGATCCAAAATTGACACCCTAACATCACAATTAAAAGAACTAGAAAAGCAAGAGCAAACACATTCAAAAGCTAGCAGAAGGCTAGAAATAACTAAAATCAGAGCAGAACTGAAGGAAATAGAGACACAAAAAACCCTTCAAAAAATTAATGAATCCAGGAGCTGGTTTTTTGAGAAGATCAACAAAATTGATAGACCGCTAGCAAGACTAATAAAGAAGAAAAGAGAGAAGAATCAAATAGATGCAATAAAAAACGAAAAAGGGGATATCACCACCGATCCCACAGAAATACAATCTACCATCAGAGAATACTACAAACACCTCTATGCAAATAAACTAGAAAATCTAGAAGAAATGGATAAATTCCTCGACAAATACACCCTCCCAAGACTAAATCAGGAAGAAG
>NW_026669317.1:0-1116 GCF_009828535.3 Hylobates moloch | reverse complement strand
TTTTTTTTTTTTTTTTTTTTTTGTGGCAGGGTTTTGCTTTTCTTACCCAGGCTGGAGTGCAATTGTGTGATCTTGGCTCACTGCAACCTCCACCTCCAGAGTTCAAGCAATTCTCCTGCCTCAGCCTCCCAAGTAGCTGGGACTACAGACATGCACCACCATGCCTGGCTAATTTTTGTATTTTTAGTAGAGATGGGGTTTTGCCATGTTGGCCAGGCTGGTCTCGAACTCCTGACCACAGATGATCCACCCACCTCGGCCTCCCAAAGTGCTGGGATTATAGGCATAAGCCAGCGCGCCTGGCCTAATATCACTTTCACTCAATATTATCCCCTGACTTGACGATGCCCAGGGCTGGCACAAGCTTCTAACTTTTCTGCGTACCTTTGGTAATAGTTACCATGAAACTCTGACTGTCCCATCTAGGAAGCTGATATCCATGCTACCGGTGAACCCTCTCCATCCCACCTGTGGTCAACCTTCTCTCCATCCTAGCCAGCTTCCATCATCCCCATTTAGAAACCTACCCTTGGTTTCCTCTCTTTTCCTTCGCTGTGAAATATCAAGTTACGAAAACCTCATTGGAAAATCTCAGGGAACAATGTAGGAAGTCAGATTTCACGTCTGAAACCGGGTAACAATCGAGACAGCTACGGTGCTTTTCCATGAGTGATAATTTACTTTTCTACCCCCTCCCTTGTTCTCTGGAAGTCGGGTTTATGATGGGCGGCAGACGGATGGCTTTTTATTAGTTTCATATTTTTCATAAGGCCACACTTCATTATTCCTATGTTGGGACGTCTTCTGCTTGTGTTCTAAATCATGCTGCTAAATAAACTTAAACAAGAGAGATAACATGATGGGCACCATAATGCAGGTTTTTTGGTTTGTTTTTGACTTTGTTTTGTTTTGGTTTTGGTTTTGGTTTTTTCTGCTCCTTGTTTGCAAATAAAGAGAATTGCCAAAGTTGATTAAAAGTTGGTAGTTAAGGCTAGGCAAGGTGGCTCACATCTATAATCCCAGCACTTTGGAAGGCTGAGGTGGGCGGATAACCTGAGGTCAGGAGTTTGAGACCAGCCTGGCCAACATAGTAAAACCCCATCTCTACTAAAAATA
>NW_026669316.1:0-1116 GCF_009828535.3 Hylobates moloch | reverse complement strand
AAAAAAAAAAAAAAAAGGCCGGGGCTCAGTGGCTCATGCCACTGCACTTTGGGAGGCCGAGGCAGGTGGATCATGAGGTCAGGAGTTCAAGACCAGCCTGGCCAACATGGTAAAAACCCATGTCTACTAAAAAATACAAAAATTAGCTGAGCTTGGTGGTGTATGCCTGTAATCCCAGCTACTCGGGAGGCTGAGGCAGGAGAATCACTTGAACCCGGGAGGCGGAGGTTGCAGTGAACCAAGATTGCACCACTGTACTCCAGCCTGGGGGACAGAGCGAGACTCCATCTTGAAAAAAAAAAAAAAGATTATACTGCTGGTGTGAGAAGGCAGCCAGAGGGCTTCTGTTCAAATTGAGAAAGTGTAGACAAATCCAGCTCTGCGGGAGGAGCCAGGAAGGACCTGGCATCATGGACGCTGGAAGGTGGAGGAGGGAAGGGTGTGGCCCCCGTGCAGGAGATGCAGGCACCTTAGGAGGGGGGCCTTCTCCTGGGGCAGGGCGGCAGGCACCAGGGGACATACATGGGGGGCTGCAGGGTGATGTGGAACTTCAGGGTGCAAGCCTCATTTTTCTCCGTGAAGTGGGGAGTGAAATCACTTTTGGGGGTGGGGAGACAGTGGTCCATGAAGGATAAATGGAGCTTCGCTCTAGCTGACCGGAGGCCCCGAGCACAGGGGAGGACAATTAGAGAGGTGTGGAAGGAAGTCAGGGACAGAAAAACCACGAGCGAAGCTTGTGCGAGTCCTGACCTGATAAAAACAACTGTCAAAGAACAACTGAGACAATTAGGGAAATCTTCATCCAGACCACTCAGCAGATAATATCTGGGCATTGTGGTTAATTTTTAGGAGTGATCATGGCATTCTGGTTTTGTAATAACTATGTCATTATTTTTGTGGAGTCCACTGAATTGCTTAGGGGTAAATGACCATGAATGTCAGAGATTAATTCTGACATTCATGTTAATTCATGTGTCAGAGATTTATTATAAAATAGTCCAGAAAAATGAAAGGAAGGACGAGAGGAAGGAAGGGAGGGAGGGAGGAAGGAAGGGATGGAGGGAGGGAGGGATGCAGGGAGGGAGGAAGGAAGGAAGGAAGGAAGGAAGGAAGGAA
>NW_026669315.1:0-1116 GCF_009828535.3 Hylobates moloch | reverse complement strand
TTCCTTCCTTCCTTCCTTCCTTCCTTCCTTCCTCCCTCCCTGCATCCCTCCCTCCCTCCATCCCTTCCTTCCTCCCTCCCTCCCTTCCTTCCTCTCGTCCTTCCTTTCATTTTTCTGGACTATTTTATAATAAATCTCTGACACATGAATTAACATGAATGTCAGAATTAATCTCTGACATTCATGGTCATTTACCCCTAAGCAATTCAGTGGACTCCACAAAAATAATGACATAGTTATTACAAAACCAGAATGCCATGATCACTCCTAAAAATTAACCACAATGCCCAGATATTATCTGCTGAGTGGTCTGGATGAAGATTTCCCTAATTGTCTCAGTTGTTCTTTGACAGTTGTTTTTATCAGGTCAGGACTCGCACAAGCTTCGCTCGTGGTTTTTCTGTCCCTGACTTCCTTCCACACCTCTCTAATTGTCCTCCCCTGTGCTCGGGGCCTCCGGTCAGCTAGAGCGAAGCTCCATTTATCCTTCATGGACCACTGTCTCCCCACCCCCAAAAGTGATTTCACTCCCCACTTCACGGAGAAAAATGAGGCTTGCACCCTGAAGTTCCACATCACCCTGCAGCCCCCCATGTATGTCCCCTGGTGCCTGCCGCCCTGCCCCAGGAGAAGGCCCCCCTCCTAAGGTGCCTGCATCTCCTGCACGGGGGCCACACCCTTCCCTCCTCCACCTTCCAGCGTCCATGATGCCAGGTCCTTCCTGGCTCCTCCCGCAGAGCTGGATTTGTCTACACTTTCTCAATTTGAACAGAAGCCCTCTGGCTGCCTTCTCACACCAGCAGTATAATCTTTTTTTTTTTTTTCAAGATGGAGTCTCGCTCTGTCCCCCAGGCTGGAGTACAGTGGTGCAATCTTGGTTCACTGCAACCTCCGCCTCCCGGGTTCAAGTGATTCTCCTGCCTCAGCCTCCCGAGTAGCTGGGATTACAGGCATACACCACCAAGCTCAGCTAATTTTTGTATTTTTTAGTAGACATGGGTTTTTACCATGTTGGCCAGGCTGGTCTTGAACTCCTGACCTCATGATCCACCTGCCTCGGCCTCCCAAAGTGCAGTGGCATGAGCCACTGAGCCCCGGCCTTTTTTTTTTTTTTTT
>NW_026669314.1:0-1116 GCF_009828535.3 Hylobates moloch | reverse complement strand
GGCATGGCAATGATGGCGATGGTAAGGATGATGACGGTGATGATGAAATGATTATTTACTAAATGGTGTGGCAATGATGGCGATGATAAGGATGATGAAGGTGATGATGAAGTGATGATGGCAATAGTGGTGATGATGATGACAATGTTGGTGATGATAGTGATGAAGGTGATGATGACAACAATGGTGGTGATGGTGATGATGACAGTGATGACAATAGTGATGAAGGTGATGACAACGATGGTGGTGATGGTGATGATGACAGCAATGATGGTGATGGTGTTGATGGTGAAGGTGATGATCAAGTGATGACAATGGCAATGGTGGTGATGATGATAATGATGATGACAATGATTATGGTGTGATTATAATGGTGATGAAAGTAATAATGAAGGTGATGATAATGGTGACGATGATGTTGAGGATGGTGATGACAATGATGTTGTAATGACTGATGATGGTGATGATGATGATGGTCTTGATAATGACAATGATGGTGATGACAATGATGATGGTGATGGTGATAATGACAACAATGATGATGAAGATGACAATGATGATGGTGATGACAATGATGGTGATGATGATGGTGGTGATGGTAATGGTAATGATGATGGTGATGATAATGACAACATGATGGTGATGACAATGATGGTGATGGTGAAGGTGATGATGAAGTGATAATGGCAATGGTGGTGATGATGATGACGACAATGATTATGGTGTGATTATGATGGTGATGAAAGTGATAATCAAGGTGATGATGGTAATGATGGTGAGGATGGTGATGGCAATGATGATATGATGACAATGATTGTGATGATGGTGATGGTAATGGTAATGATAATGGTGATGATGATGATGATAATAACATGGTGATGACAATGATGATTATGATGGTGAAGGTGATGATGAAGTGATGATAATGGCAATGGTGGTGATGACAATGATGATGATGGTAATGATTATGGTGTGATTATGATGGTGATGAAAGCAATAATGAAGGTAATGATAATGATGGTGATGATGATGGTGAAGATAGTGATGATATGGTGATGACGATGGTGACGATGATGGTGTTGATGATAATGAT
Source organism: Hylobates moloch (assembly GCF_009828535.3). Taxonomy (NCBI): domain Eukaryota; kingdom Metazoa; phylum Chordata; class Mammalia; order Primates; family Hylobatidae; genus Hylobates; species Hylobates moloch. Next base: position 23 of record NW_026669314.1, on the reverse strand, counting down.
GGTGATGACAATGATGATGGTGA
>NW_026669313.1:0-1116 GCF_009828535.3 Hylobates moloch | reverse complement strand
GGCATGGCAATGATGGCGATGGTAAGGATGATGACGGTGATGATGAAATGATTATTTACTAAATGGTGTGGCAATGATGGCGATGATAAGGATGATGAAGGTGATGATGAAGTGATGATGGCAATAGTGGTGATGATGATGACAATGTTGGTGATGATAGTGATGAAGGTGATGATGACAACAATGGTGGTGATGGTGATGATGACAGTGATGACAATAGTGATGAAGGTGATGACAACGATGGTGGTGATGGTGATGATGACAGCAATGATGGTGATGGTGTTGATGGTGAAGGTGATGATCAAGTGATGACAATGGCAATGGTGGTGATGATGATAATGATGATGACAATGATTATGGTGTGATTATAATGGTGATGAAAGTAATAATGAAGGTGATGATAATGGTGACGATGATGTTGAGGATGGTGATGACAATGATGTTGTAATGACTGATGATGGTGATGATGATGATGGTCTTGATAATGACAATGATGGTGATGACAATGATGATGGTGATGGTGATAATGACAACAATGATGATGAAGATGACAATGATGATGGTGATGACAATGATGGTGATGATGATGGTGGTGATGGTAATGGTAATGATGATGGTGATGATAATGACAACATGATGGTGATGACAATGATGGTGATGGTGAAGGTGATGATGAAGTGATAATGGCAATGGTGGTGATGATGATGACGACAATGATTATGGTGTGATTATGATGGTGATGAAAGTGATAATCAAGGTGATGATGGTAATGATGGTGAGGATGGTGATGGCAATGATGATATGATGACAATGATTGTGATGATGGTGATGGTAATGGTAATGATAATGGTGATGATGATGATGATAATAACATGGTGATGACAATGATGATTATGATGGTGAAGGTGATGATGAAGTGATGATAATGGCAATGGTGGTGATGACAATGATGATGATGATAATGATTATGGTGTGATTATGATGGTGATGAAAGCAATAATGAAGGTAATGATAATGATGGTGATGATGATGGTGAAGATAGTGATGATATGGTGATGACGATGGTGACGATGATGGTGTTGATGATAATGATGGTGATGACAATGATGATGGTGA
>NW_026669312.1:0-1116 GCF_009828535.3 Hylobates moloch | reverse complement strand
CCATTTTACAGAGTGCTGATTGTTCCATTTTACAGAGTGCTGATTGGTCCATTTTACAGAGTGCTGATTGGTCCATTTTACAGAGCGCTGATTGGTCCATTTTACAGAGCGCTGAGTGGTCCATTTTAGAGCACTGATTGGTGCCTTTACAATTCTATAGCTAGACAGAAAAGTTCTCTAAGTCCCCACTCGACCCAGGAAGTCCAGCTGGCTTCACGTCTCAAAAGCAGCAATCGACCTCCATCCACGTTTATTTTTTATTTCCCCCTTGCTGTACCCAAAGCACTGTACCCGCACTGTGGAGGCTACAGCCAGAATAAGACGTTGGTTTTTCCTCAAGGACCTCATAATTGTCAAGCCTCCACTGGGGCCAGGGATGTGTGGAGCCGCGGGACCCACTTCTGCGTCTTTCATGGGCCCTCCGTGCAATGGGGCATCCAGTGCAGCCTGTGCATCCACAGTTTTGAAAGGCGGGTTCGAGAGGTTGTAAAACAGGCCTGCAAATTCTTTCCACATTCGTCTCTTTGGGAGCTGGAGTCCCTGCTCCCTCTCTTGAATCTCGGCTGCCCTCATTAACTGTCTCGTAATTCCTAGAATGGGGCAGTGGTGACAACTCTGTAGGAGTTCCAAAGTTGGGTCGATAAGGCCACGTGGCTCCTGCTTGGTTCTTGGGAATGCTGAGTCTGGGAGGAGCCAGCTTGGGTTTTGAGTGTTCATAAAATACAACTGGAAAGATTGTGTACACAAACACAGGCATGTACACAAATGCACACACATCAGAAATTCATAGGGAAATGGGTCCATGTACAGAGGCACAAATACATACAGATATTACAATACACACAAAAGCAAGTGCATATAGAAATGCATATACCTCAAAAAATGTATACACCTCTACATATACAAACACATAGAGAAATACTAGACCTACATATATGTATAGAGAGCTCCATATAAAATATATGCAAACACAAGCACGTATACAAATGCATATGCATAGAAAAAGATGTACACTATGCAGATGTACATATACATACACAAATACATAGAGAAATGCTAGACCTACATGTATGTATAGAGAGCTCCATATAAAATACACACAAACACAAGCACATA
>NW_026669311.1:0-1116 GCF_009828535.3 Hylobates moloch | reverse complement strand
CAGTGATGCGATCTCTGCTCACTGCAAGCTCCGCCTCCCGGGTTCACACCATTCTCCTGCCTCAGCCTCCCAAGTAGCTGGGACTACAGGCGCCCCACCACGCCTGGCTAATTTTTTGTATTTTTTTAGTAGAGATGGGGTTTCACTGTGTCAGCCAGGATGGTCTCGATCTCCTGAGCTCGTGATCCACCTGCCTCGGCCTCCCAAAGTGTGGGATTATAGGTGTGAGCTACCGTGCCCGGCTGAGTAATATCTATTTTTAAGTTACTTATTTTTAAAATAAAAATGTCACATTGTAGAAAATTCATAAAATACGGGTTTTTTCCTTTTCTTTTGTTCTGTTTTTTTTTAATTGCTACTGAAAAATAGTTCTCACAATTGTTTAAGTTTGAAAAATGCCCACACTTTATTATTTCTTTCTTTCTTTTTCTTTTTTTTTGAGTTGGGGTCACCCAGGCTGGAGTGCAGTGCCATGATCTCCACTCACTGCAACCTCTGCCTCCCAGTCTCAACCAATTTGCCAACCTCAGCCTCCCAAGTAGCTGGGACCACAAGCGTGCACCGCCACACCTGGCTGATTTTTTGTATTTTGTATTTTTCGCAGAGACGGGTTTCACTGTGATGCCCAGGTTGGCCTCGAACTCCTGGGCTCAAGCGATCGGCCCGCCTCGGCCTCCCAAAGTGCTGGGATTACAGGTGTGAGCCACCACTCTAGGCCAAACAATTATTTCAATTAGAAATTGAATAAATATTTCTATTCTATTTCTGAGTAGAAGTGAATGAGCAAATATTTGTGATACCTAATGGTCATTTCAGGAAGCCTAAAGATATTTTAAGGATAAAGAACATCTTAACATTTTTATTATTCTGAATTTAGGGCCTAATATAAACGCAGAATGAAGAAGAATTGTCAGAAGATATAAGGCGTGAACAGAAATTATGATTTTTAAAATCCAAGACCTCCGGGCAAGGTGGCTTACACTGGTAATCCCAGCACTTTGGGAGACTGAGGCGGGCGGGTCACTTGAGGTCAGGAGCTGGAGACCAGCCTGCCAACAGGGTGAAACCTCGTCTCTACTAAAAATACAAAAATTAGCCGGGTGTGGTGGTGCGCCC
>NW_026669310.1:0-1116 GCF_009828535.3 Hylobates moloch | reverse complement strand
GAACTGTATAGCATGTACTCTTTTCTCTTATGTTTTGCTAAACCTTTTTTTTTGTAAGATTCATCCATATCTTTGAAATAGTTTTAGGTCATTCATTCTTCTTACTATATAGTATTTCATCATGTGAATGTAACGTAATTTTTTCTTTTTCTTTTTTTTTTTTTTTGAGATGGAGTCTTGCTCTGTCACCCAGGCTGGAGTGCAGTGGCGCGATCTCAGCTTGCTGCAACCTCTGCCTCCCGGGTTCAAGCAATTTTCCTGCCTCAGACTCCCCAGTAGCTGGGACTACAGGCACGCGCCACCATGCCCAGCTAATTTTTGTATTTTTAGTAGACGGGGTTTCACCATGTTGGCCAGGCTGGTCTCCATCTCCTGACTTTGTGATCCGCCTGCCTCGGCCTCCCAAAGTGCTGGGATTACAGGCATGAGCCACCATGCCCGGCCGAATGTAACATAATTTTTTCAAAGGCATTTGGGTAGTTTCAATTAACACCGTAGTACCGGTGTTCTGTTAAATATAGATGCATTTCTGTCGGGTAGAGTTCTAGGAGTGGATTGTTACATCATAGGGTATAAACACGTTCAGTTTTAGGAGACATTGGCAAATGATTTTCTGAAGTGTTCATACCCTTTTATATTCCACCAGCAGTGTGTGAGAGTTCTAGTTGTTCCACATCCTTGCCAGCTCTTCATATTTTGCATCTTTTCATTTTAACCATTCTGGTAACATTTTAGGCCGGGCCCAGTGGCTCACACCTGTAATCCCAGCACTTTGGGAGGCCAAGACAGGAGGATCACTTCAGTCCAGGAGTTTGAGACCAGCCTTGGCAACATAGTGAGAACACGTCTGTATTATTTAAAATAAAATAAAAATTTTAGTTTTAATCCACATATCCCTGATGACCGATCAATTGAACACCTTTTCATACTTTTATTGACTGTTAGTATATCCTCTTGTGAAATATCTGCTAGTCTTTTGTCTTTCCATTGAATTGTCTTTTTTCTTATTGATTTGTAAGTTTTTTTTTTTTTTTTGGTCTGTTTAATATCTTTAAGAATTATATCTTTTTTTTTTTTTTGAGATGGAGTCTCGCTCTGTCACCCAGGCTGGAGTGC
>NW_026669309.1:0-1116 GCF_009828535.3 Hylobates moloch | reverse complement strand
GGAAAACTTTCTTTAAAGTATCTTTTTTCATCATTCCATATTTTGCTGCTTATAATTGCAACTGCTCTCCTTATACATGCCTCTTTTGAAAATTCTCACTTATCTAAGGTGATATTTTTCCTCCCCATCTTATCTTTTTTAATATAGCATAGTCTCTCTCCCTCCTTACCATGCTGAAAAGGCTTCTGACTTGCTGTTCTTGCCATGAAACATTTCTGCAGTGCGTATTGGAGTGGATCTACTTACAGAGTGTCAGGGCAAGTCCTTACATATGTTTTAGGCTTAGGACACAACACAGAAGATAATTTTCTAAGTTAAAGATTGCATGATTTTATCTTGACTTCAGAAACTGGTCATGCTTTTTTACTTTAGTTTCTAAGAAACTCAGAGCTGAACTTGAAACAGCTTTAATAATTCCAATGAGACATTTGTTATTTATCCTTTATAAAAAAAGACTTTTCTAGTTTAAAACATTTTATTATTGCTCTAAATTTGCCAGGTTCATTTTAGAGTTATACAAACTGTTTTAAAACTAATTTACATTAAGTTGGAATAAAGTTAACCAAATTAATACAAACATATTTTATTGCACTTCTCTTTATTGTGCTTCACAGATAGGACCTTTTTTATTTACAAATGACATGTTTGTGTCAACCCTGGTGGAACAAGTCTAATGGTGCCACTTAAGAAACAGCCTGTGTTCACTTTGTGTCTTGGTTTCACATTTTGGTAATCCTCACAATTTGTTAAATATTTCCTTATTATTATATTTGTTATGGTGATCTGTGATTAGTGATCATTAATGTTACGGGAGGTGGAGTTTGCAGTGAGCCGAGATCAGGCCATTGCACTCCAACATGGGCAACAGAGTGAGATTCAATCTCAAATAACAAAAAGGAGTTTTTATATATAGTGTACAAAATAGTATCTGACCTTAAGGTGTGTGCAAATTTTTCCAAATTAATTAAGACTTAAACACCAACACGAGTGATTGTTTTTGTTACAATCACCAGGTGGATGTTCTTATACTTTCCCCTGAAAAATGCATATACAAAGTTTTCACATAATTTAAAAACATCCACAGATATCTAGCTATGGATTCAGTTTATGGATCAA
>NW_026669308.1:0-1116 GCF_009828535.3 Hylobates moloch | reverse complement strand
AAATACAAAAAACAGCCAGGTGTGGTGGTGTGTAACTGTAGTCCCAGCTACGCGGGAGGCTGAAAGAGGAAAATTGCTTGACCCCAGGAGGTGGAAGTTGCAGTGAGCTGAGATGGCACCACTGCACTCCAGCCTGGGCAATAGAGGGAGACTCTGTCTCAAAAAAATAAAATAGGGTCGGGGACAAAGGGAAGGAGAGCATTAGGACAAATACCTAATGCATGCGGGGCTTAAAACCTAGATGACAGGTTGATAGGTGTAGCAAATCACCATGGCACATGTATACCTATGTATCAAACCTGCACATTCTGCACATGTATTCTGGAACTTAAAGTAAAAAAAGTAATAATAATAATTAAGAAAATAAATTAATTAAATAAAAATATTTTAATGTTAATAATAAAAAGCCAGGCGTGGTGGCTCACGCCTGTAATCCCAGCACTTTGGGAGGTCGAGGCGGGCGGATTGCCTGAGGTCAGGAGTTTGAGACCAGCCTGGCCCACATGGAGAAACCCCATGTCTAATAAAAATACAAAATTAGCCGAGGGTGGTGGCGGGGGCTTGTAATCCCAGCTACTCAGGAGGCTGAGGCAGAAGAATCACTTGAACTCGGGAGGTGGAGGTTGCGGTGAGCCGAGATTGCGCCATTGCACTCCAGCCTGGGCAACAAGATCAAAACTCCGTCTCAATAATAATAATAATAATAATAATAATAAGATAATTGGGCCAGGCGTGGTGGCTCACACCTGTAATCTCAGCACTTTAGGAGGCCGAGGTGGGAGGATCACCTGAGGTCAGGAGTTCAAGACCAGCCTGGCCAACAAGGTGCAACCTCATCTCTACTAAAAATACAAAATATTGGCCGGGCATGATGACTCATGCTTGTAATCCCGGTACTTTGGGAGGCTGAGGCAGGTGGACCAGCGGACCACGAGGTCAGGAGATCGAGACTATCCTGGCTAACACGGTAAAACCCCTCTCTACTAAAAATATAAGAAATTAGCCGGGTGTAGTGGCACGTGCCTGTAGTCCCAGCTACTCGGGAGGCTGAGGCAGGAGAATCACTTGAACCCGAGAGGTGGAGATTGCAGTGAGCCGAAATTGCACCATTGCACT
>NW_026669307.1:0-1117 GCF_009828535.3 Hylobates moloch | reverse complement strand
TACTCAATTTTTATCACGGCAACTACCAAAATCCCAGCTTCAAAAAGGAATGATATCATTGAAAGGAATGGAGCATGATCTAATTCTGGATCTATGAACACTTCAAGCTAGTAGTTCATGGATATCCCCATGCAAATACTGAATATAATTGTGTTTTCCGGCCAGGTGCAATGGCTCACTCCTGTAATCCCAGCACTTTGGGAGGCCGAGGTGGGCGGATCATGAGGTCAGGAGATTGAGACCATTCTGGCTAATACAGTGAAACCCCGTCTCTACTAAAAATACAAAAAATTAGCCGAGTGTGGTGGCAGGCGCCTGTAATCCCAGCTACTTGGGAGGCTGGGGCAGGGGAATCGCTTGAACCTGGGAGGCTGGGGCAGAGGAATCACTTGAACCCACGAGGCAGAGGTTGCAGTGAGCTGAGATCACACCACTGCGCCACTGCACTCCAGCCTGGGAGACAGAGCAAGACTCCATCTCAAAAAAAAAAAAAATCTGGTTCCCTGTGAGGCTAGCAAGAGGGAAAAAACAAAACAAAACAAACAAACAAACAAATAAAAACAAACCTCATCAAGTGGCTACTTCCCAACTAGCCTTGAAAATATGCCACACCTAATAGCTCAAATTTGTTTTGTTTTCTCTGTGCCAAACTCCACTGGAAAAGAGGAAAGAAGGTTGGTGTGGGAAGGTGGGCTGAGGAAAGGACTCTGGTTTCCATCTTCCTCCATTCCACCAATCTGCTCTTCGCTTCTAATCTGTTCTTCTCTCCCACTCAAAACTAAACCAGCACAAAAGTAGCATGTTCCTGGGAAACACCCACATTCCTGCATGAGTCTGAGGCTGGGTTTCCAACCAACCTACTGACTTTTCCACCTCTCTCTCTCCAAATGCCCAAGGCCTTGCCAGGACCTGGGAAGCACAAAGGGCCCCAATGTTGAACTGCTTCCTGGTAAGACAACCCTTTTCCCTTCCCGAACTAAAAGGCATTTACTTCTCCTGCCAGGAATCACTGGTTAGCTTCTGGGACCACGACTTCCAGTCAAGTACACAACTGCTTCTATTCAAATCCACTTCAAATATAGATTAAAAAGTGGTTTTTTCTCTAAAGTTTGATGGA
>NW_026669306.1:0-1117 GCF_009828535.3 Hylobates moloch | reverse complement strand
TGGTCCATTTTACAGAGCGCTGAGTGGTCCATTTTACAGAGCGCTGAGTGGTCCATTTTACAGAGTGCTGATTGGTCCATTTTACAGAGCACTGATTGGTCCATTTTACAGAGTGCTGAATGGTCCATTTTAGAGCACTGATTGGTGCCTTTACAATTCTTCAGCTAGACAGAAAAGTTCTCCAAGTCCCCACTCGACCCAGGAAGTCCAGCTGGCTTCACGTCTCAAAAGCAGCAATCGACCTCCATCCACGTTTATTTTTTATTTCCCCCTTGCTGTACCCAAAGCACTGTACCCGCACTGTGGAGGCTACAGCCAGAATAAGACGTTGGTTTTTCCTCAAGGACCTCATAATTGTCAAGCCTCCACTGGGGCCAGGGATGTGTGGAGCTGTGGGACCCACTTCTGCGTCTTTCATGGGCCTTCCGTGCAATGGGGCATCCAGTGCAGCCTGTGCATCCACAGTTTTGAAAGGCAGGTTCGAGAGGTTGTAAAACAGGCCTGCAAATTCTTTTCACATTCGTCTCTTCGGGAGCTGGAGTCCCTGCTCCCTCTCTTGAATCTCGGCTGCCCTCATTAACTGTCTCGTAATTCCTAGAATGGGGCAGCGGTGACAACTCTAGGAGTTCCAAAGTTGGGTCGATAAGGCCACGTGGCTCCTGCTTGGTTCTTGGGAATGCTGAGTCTGGGAGGAGCCAGCTTGGGTTTTGAGTGTTCATAAAATACAACTGGAAAGATTGTGTACACAAACACAGGCATGTACACAAATGCACACACATCAAAAATTCATAGGGAAATGGGTCCATGTACAGAGGCACAAATACATACAGATATTACAATACACACAAAGGCAAGTGCATATAGAAATGCATATACCTCAAAAAATGTATACACCTCTACATATACAAACACATAGAGAAATACTAGACCTACATATATGTATAGATAGCTCATATAAAATACATGCAAACACAAGCACGTATACAAATGCATATGCATAGAAAAAGATGTACACTATGCAGATGTACATATACATACACAAATACGTAGAGAAATGCTAGACCTACATATATGTATAGAGAGCTCCATATAAAATACACACAAACACAAGCACATA
>NW_026669305.1:0-1117 GCF_009828535.3 Hylobates moloch | reverse complement strand
TAATAGAATCAAGTGCTGAAGAAAAAAACTGTCAACTATGAATACAGTATCCAGCACAGCTCTCATTTAGAAATGAAGGAAAGATTAAAACATTCTAAGACGAACAAAAGATGAAGGAATTCATTGTAACCATACCTCCCTTAAAGAAATGTTAAAGAACAGTCTTCAAACTGAAAGAAAAGAGCACTAATATGTAATAAAAAAATTGGAAGGTATAAATCCACAGATAAAAATAAATATTCAGACAAATTCAAGAGGCTCTAATATAGTAATAATCGGATGTAAACCACTTACATGTTTTTAGTAAGAAGGTTAAAATACAAAACAAAAATAATAACAACTACAATAATTTGTTAAGGGATAAGTGATATAAAAGATGTAAATTAAGACATCAAAAATGTAAAATGTGGTGGAGTGACTGAGTTAAAGAGCAGAGTGATTGCTTTTCCCCATTTCTTATTATCAAAATTAAGTTGTTATCCATTCAAAATTACATATTGAAACTATAAAATATTCTTCGTATGCCTCATAGTAACCCAAAGGCAAAAAATTTTAATAGATACACCAAAAATAAAAGAACAAGAAACGAAAACACACAAAGAAAATCACTTAACTACAAAGGAAGAAAATAAAGGGAGAAAAAGGTACAAAAATTCTAAAAGACATCAAGAAAACAGTATATGGCAGTACAAGTCCTTATCTATCAATAATTACCTTGAATGCAAATAGATTAAATTATCCAGTAAGAAGACAGAGAATGGGTAAATGGATTAAAAACAAGACCTAACTATATTCTTTCTACAGGAGACTCCCATCACCTGTAAATACACACAAAAATTGAAAGTGATCAGATGGAAAAATATATTTTATGATAATGGAAATCAAAAAAGAATGCAGCAGTAGGTATATTTATATCAAATAAAATAGTCTTCAAGTAAAAAAACTGTAAACACAGATAAACAAGGCCATTATGTAATAATAAAAGGGTCAGTACAACAAGAGAATACAATAATTGTAAATATATAATGCACTCAACATTGGAGAACATAAATATATAAAGCAAACATTAATAGATCTAAAAGGAGAGACAAAAAACTGTACAATAATAGTAAGAAAC
>NW_026669304.1:0-1117 GCF_009828535.3 Hylobates moloch | reverse complement strand
AAATTTAATACTTAACTCAGAATTCTGTACATTGAATTTTAAAGAGAGGTAAACCATAGAGATATTCTTTCATTATTATGGAATAATCCCAAATGGTGCCATAAAGTGCTAGGTAATGCCACTTTAGGAGCTTTGGATCATTTTATCTTTCTTGGTTTTAGTCTGATTATCAATTGATAATGTGGGTAAAGTAGATAATTTCTTGTTCTGTGTATTTTCCAGCTAGAAAATTTTATGACTATCGAATGTGAAATTTGGGGAGCAACTCATTTTCTGGAATTCCATGCTTGTACCTCAGCAGTTTCACTCTGCTCCTTATGTTGTGGCAAACTTTGGTTCCCAGGTTTCAGTGAGCACCTTCATGTTTTTGATATCCCAGGAATCAAATGAAAAAAGAATGCTCAAAGGCAGTGGGGGAGAAGGATGTCTTAGTGCAGAAAAGGGCAATCTTCCTTTCTATTCCTGAAGCCCCACAGTGTCTCATCCTCTAAAATGACTGTTTAATGTAAAATCTAGGTTGTAAAGAGGGATGAAGACACATTTTGCGTCTTTGTTTTTTTATTTATGTGTTCCCACCAGTCAAATGGGGGTAAATACATATATAAGATCTGAAGAGTTATTGGGAATAAAAGCGCAAAATGAAGGAGGGCCCTTTTTGAATTTTGGAAAATTCTGTTTTATTCATTGAAACAGAAATGAAGCAAACTTTACAAAAATTTCTGTGATATATTAATGATATGATAATTACATCTTAAAACTATACGGTAATAGTTCGGTGTATATGATCCAATTTAAGAGTGAAATATTTTTAATGACTAAAATAATGATAAACTGGTCAAGTGATAAAATCAATTAAAAAGATTCTTTCTATTCAATAAAGCGATAACCATCCTTAATATCAAACTTCCACTCAAGGTTGAAGAAGAAATGAAGAAGCACGGAAGTACTCATGTGGGATTCCCAGAAAACTGACTAATGGTGCGGCTGCTGGCAATGGTGATGATGGATTAATTCCTCCAAGGAAGAGCAGAACACCTGAAAGCCAGCAATTTCCTGACACTGAGAATGAGGAGTATCACAGGTGAGCCTACGGCAGCATTGAACAGGAGGTAACTGT
>NW_026669303.1:0-1117 GCF_009828535.3 Hylobates moloch | reverse complement strand
ATATAGAGAGGTACTAATGTGATGCCCTACCTTGTTTCAACCTGATTAACTCTCCCTTAGCTGAGACAGCCAGACAGACTCCATTTTGGCTCCTTCACTTGCAGCCCCTTACCCACCCTCCTTCCTCAAGGACTTAACTAGAGCAAGCTGACTCCAAGCACATCCAGGAACGCACTTACTGATAAGACATTGAGACAAGCTGCACCAGCAGCTCCTAGGGACGTGCTCGGTGGATGGTACCCAAAGCCCATGCATTATCTCTTTGTGATAGTTTGAGCCCCTGCACCTGAAACTGTTTATTTTTCTGTAACTATCTCTGTAACCATTAATTCTTGTAACTTTTTTGCCTGTTCTGCTACTGTAAAAATTGCTTCAGCTAGGCTCCCCCTCCCCTTTTAGACCAAGGTATAGAAAAGAAATCTAGCCCCTTCTTTGGGGCCAAGAGAATTTTGAGTGCTAGCCGTCTCTCGGTTGCCGGCAGTTAAGGACTCCTGAATTAGTCTCAGACTGTGGTGTTTCTCTATAACTCGCTCGGTTACAACACTATGTAATGATAAAGGTTTCAAGATGAAGAAGAAATAATAAATCTTAATTTGTAAGCACCTAACAGCATCAAAATACACAAGGTCAAAGCAATTTATTTCCCTATTTCGGTTATTCACCATTTTCATTTCACCATTAAATTTTTTTTGGTCCACTGATCTTTCTGAATCACAGCTTTAATCAAGTTATTCTCTGTTTAAACCTTCAATGGCTCTTCATACCCAGAGAAATAAGAATAGTGCTTCAACGTGAATTTTAGACCAATGCTCAGTGTGATAATTTATTTCATTTTTCACATTTATTTACTACTGGTTTACTGTATCCAAAATAAGGCCTGTGCTGTTCCTGTCTCTGGAGCTTTTATTTCTATTGCTTCATGCTGGAGTAGCTACTTTTCTCTGTCTCCTAACCTTTCTTTTGAACACCATCCAAAACGCCATGTTTAAATACCATGTCATTTTCCACAGCTTCTCATTTATTTGTCATAACCACCTTCTTAGAACGTTGTTATACTTTTAATGTTTTTTATTTGTAGCATATAATATTCTGCCTTATATGAGAGTTATCTGTGAAC
>NW_026669302.1:0-1117 GCF_009828535.3 Hylobates moloch | reverse complement strand
ACCTCTTCATTGAATGCCCCGAACAGAAAGAAATTTCACAGAATTCTTCCGTTCAGGTTTTATTTGAAGATATTAATTTTTCCAGCACAGGCCACTTAGCGCTTCGAATGTCCCCTTGCAGTTTCTACAGACAGAGTGTTTCAGAACTGCTGAATCAAAAGTAAGCTTCAAACCATTTAGTTTCAATGTAGAGAACCGAAAGAATTTTCACAGAATGCTTCTGTGTAGTTTTTATTTGAAGATATTCCTTTCTCCACTATAAGCCCCTTAGCGCTCAGAATGTCCACTTGCAGTTTCTACAGAAAGTGTGTTTCATAACTGCTCTATCAAAATAAGCTTCAACTCTGTTAGTTCAATGCACAGAACAGAAAGAAGTTTCACAGAATGCTTCTGTGTAGTTTTTATTTGAAGATATTCCTTTTTCCACTGTAGTCCCCTTAGTGCTCAGAATGTCCCCTTGCAGTTTCTACAGAAAGAGTGTTTCATAACTGCTCTAGCAAACGTAAGTTTCAACTCTGTTAGTTGAATGCACAGAACAGAAAAAAGATTCACAGTATGCTTCTGTGAAGTTTTTATTTGAAGATATTCCTTTTTCCCATATAGTCCCCTCAGCGCTCCGAATGTCCCTTTGCAGTTTCTACAGAAAGAGTGTTTCAGAACTGCTGTATCTAAAGTAAGCTTCAACTCTGTTAATTGAATGCACGGAACAGGAAGAATTTTCACAGAATGCTTCTGTGCAGTTCTCTGAAGATATTCCTTTTTCCACTATACACCACTTAGCGCTCGGAATGTCCCTTTGCAGTTTCTACAGAAAGATTGTTTCAGAACTGCTCAATCAAAAGAATGTTCAAACCAGTTAATTGAATGCCCCAAAAAGAAAGATGTTTCACAGAATTCTTCTGTGCACGTTTTATTTGAAGATATTATTTGTTCCAGCATAGGCCACTTAGCGCTCCGAATGTCCCCTTGCAGTTTCTACAGAAAGAGTGTTTCAGAACTGCTCAATCAAAATGAAGCTTCAAACCTGTTAACTGAATCCAGAGAACAGAAAGAAGTCTCACAGAATGCTCCTGTGTGGTTTTTATTTGAAGATATTCCTTTTTCCACTATAGGCACC
>NW_026669301.1:0-1117 GCF_009828535.3 Hylobates moloch | reverse complement strand
ATAAACCTTGAAGACATTATGCTAAGTGAAATAAGCCAAATACAGAAAGGACAATTACTGCGTGGTCTTGTTTGTATGTAAAATCTAAAAAAGTAAATAAAAATAAAAAACCATGGAAACAGAGTAGAACGGTTGTTCCCATGGGCTAGGAAGTGAGGAAAGTGGGGAGATTTCCATGGAAGGGGCGCACCTTCAATTACAAGGTGAGTAACTGCTGGGACCTAATGTACAGAATGGTGACTATAGTTAACAATACCATGTACTTGAAATTTGTTGCAAAAGTAGATCTCAGGTGCTCTCAACACACACAGAAACGTATTAACTATGTGAGGGGATAGATATGCTAACTAGCTTAACTGAGATAATTTAAACACATCTGAAAACACTCTTGTACACCCTAAAAATACACAGTTTTCAATTTGTCAATCATAGCTCAACGAATGGAGAAAAAAATAAGAGTAACCAGCAGGTCATGTCTAGCCACATGGAAACTGGAAACTCGATTTAAAACACTCTTGGCCACTGTTTCCAGCTCAATTCGAGAACGGCCGGAGCGCTTCTGGCTCCTGGACTTCATCGCTCCTCGACTTCATCGCTCCTCCCGCGGCCCCCGTCGCTGGAGAAGGTACAATCATTCCCAGGATTCCAGGCTGCGCAGATCGGGCAGGGCGATCGCCGTCCCCTTGCTCCTTGCCGCTGCCCCGTTAGGCTCACGGCCTCGGGCCCGTCCCCGCCGCCAGCGCCTTCGCTTTGGCCGCCCCTCCTCCTCCCCGAGCCCCAGCGGGCCTCGGGGAGAAGGAGGGCGGAGAAGCTGGAACGCGACCGCGGAGCTGCCGGCGGCAGGTGCGGGAACCGGAGAAGCTGGCCTAGCACAGGAAGGCTTCTCAGAGCGACAGGAGCAACCGCCAGGAGCTCCGCAGGCAGCTGGAAGAACTCAGTAAAGTACTCCGCTGTGGCAGAAATGGAGATAATAAAAGTCTGATGTAGAAATACTCACAGAGAACCATGCTCCTTGGTCGATCTCAGATTATTATTATCAGACCTACTCTAATGATGTTAGTCTTCCAAAGAAAGTGAGTGACTGAACTGTCAGATCAGCAAGATTAGGATATTGAAA
>NW_026669300.1:0-1118 GCF_009828535.3 Hylobates moloch | reverse complement strand
CCATTGGATCCCATTGTATTGCACTCCATGCCACTCCACTACACTCCCGTCTACACAAGTCCACTCTATTACAGCCCATTCCACTTCACTACACTCCTCTCCTTTCCATTCTATTCCATTCCCTTCAACTCGAATCTACCCTACTCCACTCCACTCGTCTCCACTCCACTCCATTCCTTTCCTTCCCATTCCAATCCCTTCAACTCCATTCCATTCCATTCCATTCCATTCCATTCCATTCCATTCCATTCCATTCTATTCCATTCCATTCCATTCCATTCCGTTCCTCTTCACTCCACTCCACTCCACTCAATTGCTTTCTATTCCATTCCAGCACATTGCTCTCCAATCTACTCTCTTCCACTCCATTCCATTAGAATCCATTCCATTCCATCCTCTTCTCTTCCATTCCATTCCACTCCATTCCACTCCACTCCAATACACCGAATTACATTCCTTTCCATGCCGCTCCATTCCATTCTATTCCATTCCACTCAAATCCAATCCACTCCAGTCCACTACTATGCACTCTTCTCTTATCCATTCCATTTCTTCCCATTCAACTACACTCTAATCTACTCCCTTCCATTTCATTCCATTCCATTTCACTTCACTCCACACCACTCGATTCCTTTCTACTCAATCCCATTACACTCCACTCCAATCCACTGCACTTCATTCTATTTCATTCATCTCACATCCCCTGCACTCCATTCCAATCCATTGCATAGCACAGCCCCCCACACCACTCCACTCCGTTCCATTCCATTCCACTCCACTCCACTCCAATCCACGGCCTCCTGTTTGATTCCATTCCACTCGAAACCACTCCACTCCACTCCACTTCACCCCATTCCTTCCCATTCCACTCCACTCGACTCCATTCAATTCCATTGCACTCCCCTCCACTCCATTCCTATCTACTCCATTCCACCTCACAGCTGTCGACTCCACTGCATTCCATTCCATTCCATTATATTACATTACGTTACATTACATTACATTACGTTACATTACATTACGTAACATTCAACTGCAATCCTCTCCACTCGACTACTCTCTACCCCATTCTATTCCTTCCCATACCACTCCATACCGTTCCTTTCCTTTTGATTCCA
>NW_026669299.1:0-1118 GCF_009828535.3 Hylobates moloch | reverse complement strand
ACAGGTGAGTGAACAAATCAATGTGACATATCCATACAATGAAATACTACTCAGCAATAAAAAGGAATGAACTATGGATACATATAACAACATAAATGAATTTCAAAATAATTATACTAAGTGAAAGAAGCCAGAATACACATACACAAACGTACATCTCATTATGTGATACTATTATATATAATTCTAGAAAATGAAACTAATCCGTTGGAACACAAAACATAATTTAAAATTTTAAAAGAAAAAAATCATTGACTGTTTAAGAGCAAGAAGGATAAAGAGCAGTATTCTAAATTGGTTGAGTACTAACCTTGGCCACTGCACATCGAACAGCCATTGACCATCAGTCAAGAGAGACCTGGCATTCTTTTAAATATCACGATGAGAGGAAGCTGCTGCACCACCCAGTCCACTTAGAACTTTCTGTAGACTCATTAAGATTTCACTTCGCCCTTGAGACTAGACATGTATACAAAACTATTTTGTAAAATAAATTCCATATTTAAACAAGAACATACCAAGACAAAAGTTCTTTGGGTCTAATGGTCTTACCTCCAAATTATAAACAGTAAATAATGAAAAGTACAATAAAATTAAGTATTCTAGAAAGTACCTGGCAAGTAAGAATAGTCAATTAAATAATATCTTTCTAAAAAATTAGGTTTTAAGTAAATATATTCCAATATTTCTATGACTTACTGAAGTACATATAATATAATGAAAACATGAAGACAGATTCAAAAGCTTCAATATCATATCTCAATATATAAAATATTTCAGAATGTAAAATATTAAGTAAAAAAGTTAAGAAATAATATATAAACGATCCAAAAGACGAAGCAGAAAACATCCAACACATTTAAGAAAACATGTCAGAAATATAGCAAACCTTCATCTTCTCGTGACTAACTCAAACTCTTATATCCATATTCTCATAGTGCTTATTGTTATTTCTAATAGTATACTCATCACAGTGTATCACAATGCTTATTCACACTTAGATCTCTTCCACTAAACTGTAAGTTCTTTGAGGTCAGGACCATCTTTGTATGTTTAATGCCTGACAAATAATATGTCCTCAATTCTTTTTTAATGAATGAATAGACAAATAGTTCCCA
>NW_026669298.1:0-1118 GCF_009828535.3 Hylobates moloch | reverse complement strand
GGGGGGTGCCTCCCAGTTAGGCTGCTCAGGGGTGAGGGACCCACTTTAGGAGGCAGTCTGTCCGTTCTCAGATCTCCAGCTGCGTGCTGGGAGAACCACTACTCTCTTCAAAGCTGTCAGTCAGACAGGGACATTTAAGTCTGTGGAGGTTCTTGCTGAGTTTTTGTTTGTCTGTGCCCTGCCCCCAGAGGTGGAGCCTACAGAGGCAGGCAGGCCTCCTTGAGCTATGGTGGGCTCCACCCAGTTCGAGCTTCCTGGCTGCTTTGTTTACCTAAGCAAGCCTGGGCAATGGCGGGCGCCCCTCCCCCAGCCTGGCTGCCGCCTTGCAGCTTGATCTCAGACTGCTGTGCTAGCAATCAGCGAGACTCCATGGGCATAGGACCCTCCGAGCCAGGTGCGGGACACAGTCTCCTAGTGTGCCGTTTTCCAGGCCCATTGGAAAAGCGCAGTATTAGGATGGGACTGACCCGATATTCCAGGTGCCGTCTGTTTCCCCTTTCTTTGACTAGGAAAGGGAACTCCCTGACCCCTTGTGCTTCCCGAGTGAGGCAATGCCTCGCCCTGCTTCAGCTCGCGCACAGTGCGCTTCACCGACTGTCCTGCACCCACTGTTAGGCACTCCCTAGTGAGATGAAACCGGTACCTCAAGCAGAAATGCAGAAATCACCCATCTTCTGTGTCGCTGGGGCTGGGAGCTGGAGACCGGAGCTGTTCCTATTCGGCCATCTTGGCTCCACCCCCAATAATAGGACTTATTATATGAGATTGGTTTGAGGAGTAAGTGAGGTTAACCAGTAAAGCATCATCCCCATCATCATCCCTGTTTCTACAGCAACAACATTGTGAGGGGGTTTGCTTCTGTTAACTATTTTCTGTTGTATACAGTAACATTTTATTTTTCAAAATTTTACTTTATAGTGTAACATTTTAAATCTTAGAATATTAACAAGGATAGTATGTATTATCTGGGAACCGCCAAACAGGGTGCTAGGAAAGCACGAACTCGTGGTATATTGTCAGCAGCAGTGAAACACTTAAGAGTATCAAAATCATAAGTGATCAAACTCCAATGGAATTTATCTTAAATTTGACCTGGTTTCTGAGAAAATTTAATTTCT
>NW_026669297.1:0-1118 GCF_009828535.3 Hylobates moloch | reverse complement strand
ATGATTTTAAATTAGTGATGCTCAACGAATAAATATCAATATAATGCGAATATTCCAAGATCTGAGAAAATTCAATATCTGAAAGATTTCTGGTCCCTAGCGTTTCAGAGAAGGGATGCTCAGCCTGCACCTGCACCTGCTTGAGTCAGTTACCCTGCATGCTCCCACGCGCAGGGCCGTATGTCCCCCGGTGCACGCTCTGCAGTCTCCAACGCTCTGGAGAAGAAAGGTGTGGCTGTGCTTCCTGGCAGTAGACACTTCATCTCTGCTGTTGGAATGGATTGTGTTTGATTCTACTCTTATGTCTAAGTGCATCTCTTTAGGTTTCCAGCCTTGGAACCATGCTTGACTGTGGAAGGGGTACATAATTCTGATTTATTTTTAAGGTGTTATTTCTACTTCTTCATGTATAATTGATGCAAACCATTTCTGACATCCTTCAGAGCGCTTGTGTCTTCTTGAAACTCCCACCTTTAAGACAAGCTATGAGTGTGTTTTCGTGTGGCTCAGATATGTGGTGAAACCTGTGTATGCAGCGCCCTCCCCCAACCACCCAATTTCAAGCCCAGTTTTTGTGACGCTTTTGTGACTCGATTATAAATAATCAGAGCTGTGCCTGGACCCCATCATTCTGTCTTACTCTTTACATTCTCAGACCCAAGCATGTAGGGGCCAGGCCTAAATCAAAGAGCTCAGAGGAAGTGGCGGTTCTTTGGAGTTCAGGAACGTCTCTTATGGAAGATGGAGACAATTGTGGAGAAATCTTTTCATCATCCATGATAGGCAGATGAGATGCAAATAGGCCTAGACTCACTTTGGTAGAAACTTTTAAATAGATAGTTCTAGAAAATTATTCCGTTTTTGGTATTCCATGAGAGGTTGGGCAATTTTGGAAGCTTTTTTATTTTTTTTATTTTTATTTTATTTTATTTATTTATTTATTTATTTTTTTTTTTTTTTTGAGACGGAGTCTCGCTCTGTCACCCAGGCTGGAGTGCAGTGGCACAATCTCGGCTCACTGCAAGCTCCGCCTCCCGGGTTCACGCCATTCTCCTGCCTCAGCCTCTCCGAGTAGCCGGGCGTGGTGGCGGGCGCCTGTAGTCCCAGCTACTCGGAGA
>NW_026669296.1:0-1118 GCF_009828535.3 Hylobates moloch | reverse complement strand
TTTTGAGACGGAGTCTCGCTCTGTCGCCCAGGCTGGAGTGCAGTGGCGCAATCTCCGCTCACTGCAAGCTCCGCCTCCCGGGTTCACGCCATTCTCCTGCCTCAGCCTCTCCGAGTAGCTGGGACTACAGGCGCCCGCCACCACGCCCGGCTAATTTTTTTGTATTTTTAGTAGAGACGGGGTTTCACCGTGGTCTCGATCTCCTGACCTTGTGATCTGCCCGCCTCGGCCTCCCAAAGTGCTGGGATTACAAGCGTGAGCCACCGCGCCCGGCCAAGACTCAGTCTTAAAAAAAATTAAAAATAAAAATAAAATAAATTATGCAGGTTAGGTACTAGGCTTGCGAAATGTTTTAAGGTTACAAACTGCCTTTTGGGTTTTGAGAACTGTTTGACTTGCTGCTTCCCAGTTGGTGGCCTGGGGACTCATGGAACTAACCACACCCTTAATTATGCTGGAAGGAGTCAAACCTTGGCTGCACCTAGCGTGTAATACAACAATTTACCAGATTTTGGCCGGGCTCGCTGGCTCACGCCTGTAATCCCAGCACTTTGGGAGGCCAAGGCGGGCAGATCACTTGAGGCCAGCAGTTCAAGACCAGCCTGGCCAACATGGAGAAGCCCCTGTGTCTACTAAAAATACAAAAATTAGCCAGACATGGTGGCACATACTTGTAATCATAGCTACTTGGGAGGCTGAGGCAGAATAATTGCTTGAACCTAGGAGGCAGAGGTTGCAGTGAGCCAAGATCCTGCCACTTCACTCCAGCCTGAAGGACAGAGTAAAACTCTGTCTCAAAAAAAAAAAAAAAAAAGACAACTTACCAGTTTTTTATTTTATTTTATTTATGTATTTATTTTTGAGAAGGCATCTCACTCTGTCGCCAAGCCTGGAGTGCAGTGGTGCGATCTTGGCTCACTTCAGCCTCCACCTCCCAGGTTCAAACAATTCTCCTGCCTCAGCCTCCTGAGTAGCTGTGATTACAGTCATGCGACACCACACCTGCCTAAGCACTGGAAGAACTGGGTGGAACCGGGAAGCTCTGCAGCGGGGAGGAGCTTTGCAGGGGGAGGAGCTTTGCAGGGGAGGAGCTTTGCAGGGGAGGAGCTTTGCAGGGG
>NW_026669295.1:0-1118 GCF_009828535.3 Hylobates moloch | reverse complement strand
CAACAGAATATACATTTTTTAAGCACCACACCACACCTATTCCAAAATTGACCACATAGTTGGAAGTAAAGCCCTCCTCAGCAAATGTAAAAGAACAGAAATTATAACAAACTGTCTGTCAGACCACAGTGCAATCAAACTAGGACTCAGGATTAAGAAACTCACTCAAAACCGCTCAACTACATGGAAACTGAACAACCTGCTCCAGAATGACTACTGGGTACATAACGAAATGAAGGCAGAAATAAAGATGTTCTTTGAAGCCAACGAGAACAAAGACACAACACACCAGAATCTCTGGGACACATTCAAAGCAGTGTGTAGAGGGAAATTTATAGCACTAAATGCCCACAAGAGAAAGCAGGAAAGATCCAAAATTGACACCCTAATATCACAATTAAAAGAACTAGAAAAGCAAGAGCAAACACATTCAAAAGCTAGCAGAAGGCAAGAGATAACTAAAATCAGAGCAGAACTGAAGGAAATAGAGACACAAAAAACCCTTCAAAAAATTAATGAATCCAGGAGCTGGTTTTTTGAAAAGATCAACAAAATTGATAGACCGCTAGCAAGACTAATAAAGAATAAAAGAGAGAAGAATCAAATAGATGCAATAAAAAATGTTAAAGGGGATATCACCACCAATCCCACAGAAATACAAACTACCATCAGAGAATACTACAAACACCTCTACGCAAATAAACTAGAAAATCTAGAAGAAATGGATAAATTTCTCGACAAATACACCCTCCCAAGACTAAATCAGGAAGAAGCTGAATCTCTGAATACAACAATACCAGGCTCGGAAATTGTGGCAATAATCAATAGCTTACCAACCAAAAAGAGTCCAGGACATGATGGATTCATGGCCAAATTCTACCAGAGGTACAAGGAGGAACTGGTACTATTCCTTCTGAAACTATTCCAATCAATAGAAAAAGAGGCAATCCTCCCTAACACATTTTATGAGGCCAGCATCATCCTGATACCAAAGCATGGCAGAGACACAACCAAAAAAGAGAATTTTAGACCAATATCCTTGATGAACATTGATGCAAAAATCCTCAATAAAAAATACTGGCAAACCGAATCCAGCAGCACATCAAAAAGCTTATCCA
>NW_026669294.1:0-1118 GCF_009828535.3 Hylobates moloch | reverse complement strand
GATAGCTTGCACTGTGCCCCAGGAAAAGCTGCAGATACTGAAAGCCAGCCCATGAAAGCAGTTGGGAGAGGGGTTGTACCCTGAAAAGCCTCATGGGCAGAGTTGCCAAGGCTTTGGAGGCCCACTTCTTGCATCAGTGTGTCCTGGATGTGAGAAATGGGGTTTAAGGAGCTTATTCTGGAGCTTTAAGATTTAATTGTTACCTCACTGGATTTTGGACTTGCATGGGCCTGTATCCCTTTTGTTTTGGCCAATTTCTCCCTTTTGGAATGGGTGCATTGACCCAATGCTTATACCCACTTTGTATCATGGGAGCAACTAACTTGATTTGATGTTACAAGCTCCTAGGTGGAAGGGAACTGCCTTGTCTCAGGTAAGACTTCGGACTTGGACTTGTAGGTTAATTCTGGAAGGAGTTAAGACTTCGGGGGACTGTTGGGAAGGCATGGTTTGTTTTGAAATGTGAGGACATCAGATTTTGGAGAAGACAGGGGCAGAATGATACGGTTTGTCTGCCCACCCAAATCACATCTTGAATTTTAATTCCTATAATCTCTACATGTCATGGGAGGGATCTAGTGGGAGGTAATCGAATAGTGTGGGTGGTTTCCCTCATGCTGTTCTCATGACAGTGAGTGAGTTCTGATGAGCTCTCACGGTTTCATAATAGTCTGGCATTTCCCCTCCTGGCACTCATTCTCTCTCCTGCTGCCCCGTGAAGAGGTGACTTCCTCCATGATTGTGAGATTCCTGAGGCCTCCGCAGCCATGTGGAACTGTGAGTCAATTAAACCTCTTTCATTTATAAATTACCCAGGCTCAGTTCTGTATAGCAATGTGAGAATTAACTAATAATAGGCCTCAGTGATTAAGACATCCTCATAAATCCATTAACTTAGGACTTTCCGTATCTACGTTATAAGATGCCTAAGATTTAAAAGGATTTGTAATTATTTATGTTTATTCTCTAATAGTGTACACTTTACAAATACTTCTTAATAATTTCCCTTTCCCTCCTAAAGTAATGAATATCTATTCTGATATATGTAAATCATCAATTCTGATATATGTAAATCATCTATTCTGATATATGTAAATCATCACTACTCACTATGCTGC
>NW_026669293.1:0-1118 GCF_009828535.3 Hylobates moloch | reverse complement strand
GAATGCACAGAACAGAAAGAAGTTTCACAGAATGCTTCTGTGTAGTTTTTATTTGAAGATATTCCTTTTTCCACTATAGGACCCTCGGCACTCCGAATGTCTCCATACAATTTCTACACAAGGAGTGTTTCAGAATTGCTCTATCAAAAGTAAGCTTCAACTCGGTTAGTTGAATGCACAGAACAGAAAGAAGTTTCACAGAATGCTTCTGTGTAGTTTTTATTTGAAGATATTCCTTTTTCCACTATAGGCCATTTGGCGCTCCGTTTGTTCCCTTGGAGTTACTACAGAAAGAGTGTTTCAGAAGTGCTCAATCAAAAGTAAGCTTCAACTATGTTAGTTGAATGCACAGAACAGAAAGAAGTTTCACATCATGCTTCTGTGTAGTTTTTATTTCAAGACATTCCTTTTTCCACTATAAGCCCTTAAGCGCTCAGAATGTCCACTTGCAGGTTCTACAGAAAGAGTGTTTCAGAGCTGCTCTAACAAAAGTAAGCTTCAACTCTGTTAGTTCAATGCCCTGAACAGAAAGAAGTTTCACAGAATGCTTCTGTGAAGTTTTTTTTTGAAGATAATCCTTTTTCCACTGTAGGCCCCATAGTGCTCCGAATGTCCCCTTGCACTTTCTACAGAAAGAGTGTTTCAGAACTGCTGTATCAAAAGTAAGCTTCAAATCTATTAGTTGAATGTCCCCTTACAGTTTCCACAGAAGGAGTGTTTCAGAACTGCTCTATCAAAAGTAAGCTTCAACTCTGTTAGTTGAATGCACAGAGCAGTAAGTATTTTCACAGAATGCTTCTATGGTGTTTTTATTTGAAGATATTCCTTTTTCCACTAAAGGCCCCTTAGTGCTCAAAATATCCTATTCCAGTTTCTACAGAAAGAGTGTTTCAGAACTGCTCAATCAAAAGTAAGCTTCAACTCTGTTAGTTGAATGCACAGAACAGAAAGATGTTTCACAGAATGCTTCTGTGTACTTTTTATATGAAGATATCTCTTTTTCCTCTATAGTCCCATTAGCGCTCCGAATGTCCCCTTGCAGTTTCTACAGAAAGAGTGTTTCAGAACTGCTCTATCAAAACTATGCTTCAACTCTGTTAGTTGAATGCACAGAACAG
>NW_026669292.1:0-1118 GCF_009828535.3 Hylobates moloch | reverse complement strand
TTGCTTCAAAGAGAATAAAATACCTAGGAATACAACTTACAAGGGACATGAAGGACTTCTTCAAGGAGAACTACAAACCACTGCTCAATGAAATAAAAGAGGGCAAAAACAAATGGAAGAAGATTCCATGCTCATGGGTAGGAAGAATCAATATCGTGAAAATGGCCATACTGCCCAAGGTAATTTATAGATTCAATACCATTCCCATCAAGCTACCAATGACTTTCTTCACAGAATTGGAAAAATCTACTTTAAAGTTCATATGGAATTAAAAAAGAGCCGGCATCGCAAAGTCAATCCTAAGCCAAAAGAACAAAGCTGAAGGCATCCCACTACCTGACTTCAAACTATACTACAAGGCCACAGTAACCAAAACAGCATGGTACTGGTACCATAACAGAGATACAGACCAATGGTACAGAACAGAGCCCTCAGAAATAATGCCGCATATCTACAACTATCTGATCTTTGACAAACCTGACAAAAACAAGCAATGGGGAAAGGATTCCCTATTTAATAAATGGTGCTGGGAAAACTGGCTAGCCATATGTAGAAAGCTGAAACTGGATCCCTTCCTTACACCTTATACAAAAATTAATTCAAGATGGATTAAAGACTTAAATGTTAGACCTAAAACCATTAAAATCCTACAAGAAAACCTAGGCAATATCATTCAGGACATAGGCATGGGCAAGGACTTCATGTCTAAAACACCAAAAGCAATGGCAACAAAAGCCAAAATTGACAAATGGGATCGAATTAAACTAAAGAGCTTCTGCACAGCAAAAGAAACTACCATCAGAGTGAACAGGCAACCTACAGAATGGGAGAAAATTTTTGCAACCTACTCATCTGACAAAGGGCTAATATCCAGAATCTACAATGAACTCAAACAAATTTACAAGAAAAAAACAAACAACCCCAGGCAAAAAGTGGGCAGACGACATGAACAGACACTTCTCAAAAGAAGACATTTATGTAGCCGAAAGACACATGAAAAAATGGTCATCATCACTGGCCATCAGAGAAATGAAAATCAAAACCACAGTGAGATACCATCTCACACCAGTCAGAATGGCCATCATTAAAAAGTCAGGAAACAACAGGTGCTGGAGAGG
>NW_026669291.1:0-1119 GCF_009828535.3 Hylobates moloch | reverse complement strand
CAAAGGATATTATCAAGAAAATAAAAAGACCAAACACAGAATGAGACATAATATTTGCAAATCACATAGACAATGGTTTCATGCCCAGAATATATAAAGAACTTATACAACTCAATAACAAAAATACAAACCACCCAATTTATATAAATAGGCAAAGGACTCAAATAGATATTTCTTCAAAGAAGATGTGCAAGTCATCAAGAGGGACATGAAAAGAAACTCAACATCATTAGTCATTAGGAAAATACAAAGTCAAAGCCACAATGGGATACCACATTACACCTACAAATATGGCTACCATTCTTTTAAAATGTTACATAACAAGTGAAAGCCTTATGTAGAATTTAGAATCCTCATACATTGCTGGTGAGATTATAAAAAGTACAGCCACTAGGAGAAACTGTTGTGCTGTTCCTCAAGAAGCTAAGCATAGAATTCTCGTATGAAACAACATCCATTCCTAGGTATATACCCAAAGAATTGAATTCAGGGACTCAAAGAGGTACTCACATGGGAAAGTTGATTGCAGCATTATTCACAAAAGATCAAATATGAAAACAATCCAAGTGTTCATCAACACATGAATAAACAAATGTGTTGACACATACAACAGAACGTTAATTGCCATAAAGAGGAAGAAAACTCTGACACACAGTGGAATATTCATAGACCTGAAAACATTATGGTAAGTGAAATACGTGAGAAGCAAAATGACAAATGTGTATGATTAAATGTATATGAAACATCAAGAATATGCAAATTCATACAGACAGAGAGTAGACTAGAGATTATCAAGGCCTAGGGTGGAAAAAATAGGGAGTTATTGTTTAAAAGATATAAACCTTTAGTTTAAAATGATAAAAGTTTTCTAGGAAAAATAGTGAAGATGGTAATGTAACACTCTGTGTGTGTTTAATTTTATTTGATTGCACATTTTAAAGTGGTTAAAATGGCACATTATATATAAATTTAATATATGTTTATATTTCTATGCATATACGTATATGTATATTTGTATACATATACGTGTATTTATATTTCTATGAATATAAGTATAAGTATATTTCTATACATATACGTATATTTACATTTTTATAAATATACGTATATTTACATTTT
>NW_026669290.1:0-1119 GCF_009828535.3 Hylobates moloch | reverse complement strand
GAAAGCCACAAGAAGCAGAGCTGGAGCTCCAGAGACTGGGGTGACAAGGACCAGGGTCAGGGCCCCAGAAATCTGGAGCTGCAGGCTGGCTCTGCTGGTCTCTGCTGATGCCCCTTGGGGGGCCCTTGCCTGCCTAAGAAGGCTTGATCCAAGCTGGGCAAAGCAGCAACTGATGGGGGAAATACCTGCAGGGTGAGGGGTGGGATGGGGGAGGGAGAGAGGGAGGGAGGGAGCATGTGCAGATGGAGATGGCTCAGGGCTGAGGGGGTCCTGGGACCGGCAGGGGCCCGAGGCAGGGCGCAGGACTCTGCAGTGCAGGTGGTGCAGCACGTGACCTTCTGTGAAGGGGCAGAGCAGTGGGGAGGGCACAGAGGGAACCCACGGGAGGCAAGGCCTGGGAGACAGCCAGGGAGAAGTGGGGAAATGTGGCCAGGGGCCCTAGGGGCATGCCAGAAGTGGTGAAAGGAATACAGGAGCAGAAGGTGAAGGGGGGGCCGCTGTGCATGGGAGCAGTGTGGGAGGCCAGCTGGAGGGGCGTCTGGGACCCGGGTAGAGCCTGCATGGAGGACGGCCTGGGGTGGGGCTGGGGCTGTGCCAGGCCCAGTGTTTCCCTCTGACTTCGCCCTCTTTCTTGGCGTTCCAGTGCCACATTGGGCTCAAACTTGGCTATGGGGACAGGAGAAGACAGTCTCCTCCTCCTGTGACTTGAGAGATTCTCAGATCTCAGGTTCAGAAGGTAGGGCCTCACCCAGGGATTCTTGTGCCAAAGTTCAGGTAGGGATCTGAATTTTTTGTTGAAAGTTTTGACCAAAATTTCCAAGAGTTTCAGAATGAACAGGGCAGAGCAGACACTTCATCCTGCCTTGGGGTGAATAGACTTTTCCTCCTCCAAAAAATGACTGCCCACAGGGTTTGATGGAGGCGGCCTCCACACCCTGTCAGCACCTGTGAGCGCCACACTTCACCAGACCAGGGGCCTGGCTGGCTTCTGGGGACCCATCTCTCAGCAGGAGCCCTCTCCCCTGGCAGCTTAAAGGCTCAGGTGGCAAGGCCCCGGGCTTAGGCACTGAGGACACGGGGAATCTATCAGACCTTTTCCCAGACTTGACAAGGTCACAT
>NW_026669289.1:228-1119 GCF_009828535.3 Hylobates moloch | reverse complement strand
TTACAATATAGGCCCCTTGGCGGCCCTAATGTCCACATGCAGTTTCTACAGAAAGAGTGTTTCAGAACTGCTCAATCAAAAGTAAGGTTCAACTCTGTTAGTTGAATGCACAGAACAGAAAGGAGTTTCACAGAATGCTTCTTTGTAGTTTTTATTTGAAGATTCTCCTTGTTTCAATATAGGCCCCTAAGCGCTCTGAATGTCCACATGCAGTATATTCAAAGAGAGTGTTTCAGAACTACTCAATCAATAGGAAGCTCCAACCCTCTTGATTAAATGCACAGAACAGAAAGAAGTTTCACAGAATGCTTCTGTGTAGTTTTTATTTGAAGATATTCTTTTTTCCCCTGTAGGACCCTTAGCCATCCAAATTTCCAAATGCAGTTTCTACAGAGAGAGTGTTTCAGAGCTACTCAATCAATAGTATGATTCATATCTGTAAGTTGAATGAACAGAACAGAAAGAAGTTACACAGAATGCTTCTGTGTAGTTTTTATTTGAAGATATTCCTTTTTCAAATGTAGGCCCCTTAGCGCTCAGAATGTCCACTTGCAGTTTCTACAGAAAGAGTGTTTCAGAACTGCTCAATCAAAAGTAAGGTTCAACTCTGTTAGACGAATGACCAGAACAGGAAGAAGTTTCACAGAATGCTTCTGTGCAGTTTTTATTTGAAGAAATTCCATTTCCCACTATAGGCCACGTAGCACTCTGAATATCCACTTGCAGTTTCTACAGAAAGAGTGTTTCAGAACTGCTCAATTAAAAGTAAGGTTCAACTCTGTTAGTTGAGTGCATAGGAAAGAAAGAAGTTTCACACAATGCTTCTGTGTAGTTTTCATTTGAATATACTTCTTTTTCTACTGTAGTCCCTTTAGGGCCCCAAATATCCAC
>NW_026669289.1:0-218 GCF_009828535.3 Hylobates moloch | reverse complement strand
TTAGTTGAATGCACAGAAGGGAAAGAAGTTTCACAGAATGCTTCTATATAGTTTTCATTGGAAGATGTTCCTTTTTCCATTATAGGCTCCTTAGCGCTCCGAATGTCCACCTGCAGTTTCTAAAGAAAGAGAGTTTCAAAACTGCTTTATCAAAAGTAAGATTCAAATCTGTTAGTTGAATGCACAGAACAGATAGAAGTTTCACAGAATGCTTCTCT
>NW_026669288.1:0-1119 GCF_009828535.3 Hylobates moloch | reverse complement strand
ACCCAGGTATTAAACCCATTACTCATTAGTTATTTTTTCCTGATCCTCTCTCTCCTGTCACCCTCCACCCTCTGATAGGCACCAGTGTGTGTTTTCCACCTGTATGTGTCCATGTGATCTCATCATTCAGCTCCCACTTATAAGTGAAAACATGCAGTATTTGGTTTCCTGTTCCTGTGTTATTTTGCTAAGAATAATGGCCTTTAACTGTGTTCATGTCCCTGAAAAGTACATAATCTCATTCTTTTTATGGCTGTATAGTATTCCATGGTGTGTATGTATCACATTTTCTATATCCAGTTTATGATTGATGAACATTTAGATTGATTCCATGTCTTTTCTATTGTAAATAGTCTGCCAGGAACATAGGCATGCATGTGTCTTTATAATAGAATGACTTACATTCCCTTGGCTATATACCTAGTAATGGAATTTGCGGGTTGAATGGTATATCTGTTTTTAGGTCTTTAAGGAATTATCACACTGTCTTCCACAATATATTTTTGTCCTTGCATTTCAACTGAGTTTTAAAAGACTCATAGTATGAGATGCTTTAAATAAAAGTATTTGCTTTACAAATAGATGAAGCATCATGTTGTTGACTTAGTAACTTCCCTAGAAATGTTGCAATGTTAGTGTTACTTCGATTATAATTGCAAAATCAGATGCTACTTCTGAGTAAGACAAATTATTGAAGTTTCAATAAATTTTTATTAAAAGTATAGACAATATATGAAAATAGATCTTACATCAGAATATGATATTGTTCAAAAAATACATAACCCATCATTAAAATTCCTTATGCTTATAAATCTGGCTATTATTTAGAATTCCCTGATATGATTTTCAAAATAAACTTCATGGTTCTACCTGACTCTGGCTGAATTAAAATCTCTTGGGGTGGCATCAATATATTTGTATCGTCAGCAAGTTCCCAGATAAGTTCTATGCATTGCTTTTCAGACTAATGTTTAATAATATAACAAGTGCACACCCTAATATTGTACACCTCTTAAACATATCATTTCTATTATTTTAATGTGGTAAACTGCAAGTAAGAATAAGTCACAATTACTAATAAAGGTATAAGTAATCTTCATCAATAAAGTTGATTAAAAA
>NW_026669287.1:0-1119 GCF_009828535.3 Hylobates moloch | reverse complement strand
TCTGAGGCCTCCCCAGCCATGTGGAAGTGTAAGTCCAATTAAACCTCATTTTCTTCCCATTCTCAGGTATATCTTTATCAGCAATGTGAAAATGGACTAATACACGTGTAATTTCTCCTAGCAGGGGAAAGGTAAGCTCAAAAATGTCAGCTTTAGAGTCCCCTCAAGATGTGGCCTAGAGAGGTTAATACGTTTCTCAGAGAGATAATTAGCTGAAGATTTCAGGGCTGGTAAGTTGGGGTGCTGGCTCAAAAGCTCACATTCTCTTCCTGGTTCCTGGTTCCATACAGCTCTTCAAATCAGGTAGGGCTGGGTGCAAATAGACTCCTTCAATGTTCCCCAATCACCGGGAATTTTAGGGACTCATTCAGGAATTTCCCCAATGCGCTTTAGTGCAAAAAGATAAATGCCAAGCCTAGCCAGTTTCTGCTGGCTTTGGAACAAAGAGCTGTGGTGAAAGGCTGCATTCTAATCTCCCACATGGAGGCTGTGCCATACTGTTCTTACGCTGCTGAGTGCATTTGCACTTTGAATGAATCTGCTGTCCAAAGATCACTTTAAGTTTTCATCTGCCTTTTGCGGTCAACTTTGCACTTTCCTGTGCTGACTGAAATGAAGTATAACACCAGTCCTGCCCAGGCAAGCTGCTTCTAGTGAATAGGAAGTGAGCAACACTGGATTCAAGCCCAGGGCGAGAGAGGTGAGAGGTGAGGTCAGCACATCTGGTTTCTGCCCTCAGACATTTTTACAGATGAGGGAAAGGTGGACTCTTTAAAAGGACAGTCAAGCAGGCCCCAAGAGACCCCAAGAAATCTCAGCTGTCCCCTACCTGGGGGATGTCAGGCTTCTTCAGCAGCAAGCTGGCAGAGGCTCCAAGGACTGGTGTGGAAGGACAGAGCAGTTTTCCCATGTGACAGGGAACTTGTTTCAGAGGTGTCAAGAGATCCACACTAAGCCTCGTGCTATAAACTCCAGCTGGTTCCCAACTGAAGTTTTGGGGGGATGCGGAAGGTGGGTGATTTCTAGGATAGGGGAAATATGCCATTGGTTGATTATAGGATTGTACTTCTCAATATGTCTTGGAAAATTTCCTTAGGTTTTGGAAGCCTCAGAACCCTC
>NW_026669286.1:0-1119 GCF_009828535.3 Hylobates moloch | reverse complement strand
TGGTCCTTGATGATGCTGATGTACAGATGGGTTTTGGTGTGGATATTCTTTCTGCTTGTTAATTCTCCTAACAGTCAGGACCCTCAGCTGCAAGTCTGTTGGAGTTTTCCGGAGTTCCACTCCAGACCCTGTTTGTCTGGGAATCAGCAGTGGAGGCTGCAGAACAGCAGATATTGGTGAACAGCAAATGTTGCTGCCTGATTTCTCCTCTGAAAGATTTCTGTCAGAGGAGTACCTGGCCATGTGAGGTGTTAGTCTGTCCCTACTGGGGGATGCCTCCCAGTTAGGCTACTCAGGGTTCAGGGACCTACTTGAGGAGGCAGTCTGTCTGTTCTCAGATCTCCAGCTGCATGCTAGAAGAACCACTGCTCTCTTCAAAGCTGTCAGACAGGGATATTTAAGTCTGCAGAGGTTTCTGCTGCCTTTTGTTTGGCTATGCCCTGCCCCCAGAGGTGGAGTCTACAGAGGCAGGCAGGTCTCATTGAGCTGCGGTGGGCTCCACCCAGTTCGAGCTTCACAGCCACTTTGTTTGCCTACTCAAGTCTCGGCAATGGCAGGCGCCCCTCCCCCAGCCTCGCTGCCACCTTGCAATTTGAACTCAAACTGCTGTGCTAGCAATGAATGAGGCTCTGTGTTCATAGGATCCTCTGAACCAGGCATGGGATATAATCTCCTGGTGTGCCCTTTGCTAAGACCATCAGAAAAGCACAGTATTAGGGTGGGAGTGACCCGATTTTCCAGGTGCCATCCATCACCCCTTTCCTTGGTTAGGAAAGGGAACTCTCCTACCCCTTGCACTTCCTGGGTGAGGTGATGCCTCACCATGGTTCGAATCAGGCTCGGTGCACTGCACCCACTGTCCTGCACCCACTGACATTCCCGAGTGAAATGCACGTGGTACCTCAGTTGGAAATGCAGAAATCATTTTTCTTCTGCATCACTCACAATGAGAGTTGTAGACTGGAGCTGTTCCTATTTGGCCATCTTAGCTCCACCCCCCTTCCTTCTGTTTTTTCTATGAGGATGCTACCTTTTTCACAATAGGACTCAATGTGCTCCCAAATATCTCTTCGCAGATTCTGCAAAAACAGTGTTTCCAAACTGCTCAACCAAAAGAAA
>NW_026669285.1:0-1120 GCF_009828535.3 Hylobates moloch | reverse complement strand
AGGCAATACCATTCAGGACATAGGCATGGGCAAGGACTTCATGTCTAAAACACCAAAAGCAATGGCAACAAAAGCCAAAATTGACAAATGGGATCTAGTTAAGCTAAAGAGCTTCTGCACAGCAAAAGAAACTACCATCAGAGTGAACAGGCAACCTACAAAATGGGAGAAAATTTTTGCAACCTACTCATCTGACAAAGGGCTAATATACAGAATCTACAATGAACTCAAACAAATTTACAAGAAAAAAACAAACAACCCCATCAACAAGTGGGCAAAGGGTATGAACAGACACTTCTCAAAAGAAGACATTTATTTATGCAGCCAAAAAAACACATGAAAAAATGCTCATCATCACTGGCCATCAGAGAAATGCAAATCAAAACCACAGTGAGATACCATCTCACACCAGTTAGAATGGCCATCATCAAAAAGTCAGGAAACAACAGGTGCTGGAGAGGATGTGGAGAAATAGGAACACTTTTACACTGTTGGTGGGACTGTAAACTAGTTCAACCATTGTGGAAGTCAGTGTGGCAATTCCTCAGGGATCTAGAACTAGAAATACCATTTGACCCAGCCATCCCATTACTGGGTATATACCCAAAGGATTATAAATCATGCTGCTATAAAGACACATGCACACGTATGTTTATAGAGGCACTATTCACAATAGCAAAGACTTGGAACCAACCTAAATGTCCAACAACGATAGACTGGATTAAGAAAATGTGGCACATATACACCATGGAATACTATGCAGCCGTAAAAAATGATGAGTTCATGTCCTTTGTAGGGACATGGATGAAACTGGAAACCATCATTCTCAGCAAACTATCACAAGGACAAAAAACCAAACACTGCATGTTCTCACTCATAGGTGGGAATTGAACAATGAGAACACATGGACACAGGAAGGGGAACATCACACACCGGGGACTATTGTGGGGTGGTGGGAGGGATAGCATTAGGAGATATACCTAACCCTAGATGACGAGTTAATGGGTGCAGCACACCAACATGACAGGTGTCTATATATGTAACAAACCTGCACATTGTACACACGTACCCTAAAACTTAAAGTATAATAATAATAAAATAAAATAAAAGAGATTTTAAT
>NW_026669284.1:0-1120 GCF_009828535.3 Hylobates moloch | reverse complement strand
TGATGGTGATAGTAATGATATGATGATGGTGATGATAATGATGGTGATGGTGATGATGATGGTGGTGATGATGGTGATGATGATGGCAATAGTCATGATGATGATGATGGTGATGATGACGATAGTGATAGTGACGATGTGATTATGGTAATGATGATGGTGATGATGGTGATGATAATGGTGATGATGGTGATGGTGATGATGATGATGGTGGTGATGATGATGGTGATGATGGTGATAGTAATGATATGATGATGGTGATGATGATGATGATGGTGATGATGGTGATGATAATGGTGATGATGGTGATGGTGATGATGATGGTGGTGATGATGATGGTGATAGAGATGATGTGATGATCATAATAATGATGATGATGATAATGATGATGGTGATGATGGTGATGATGATGGTGATGATGACAGTGATGATGATGATGGTGATGATGATGGATTGTAGCTACTCTTTACTGAGGGTTGTGTTCTAGAGATTGTGCTTAATAGCTGACATACCTCATTTCATGTGCTCCTCAGGATAATTCTCTGATTTTATAGATGGAGAAGCTGAGCTCACAGCGAGCTTATTTATTTATTTCTAACTTCACAAACATTTATATGGCTTACTAGGTGCTTGGCACTGACTCATGTACTTTATAAATATTAACTCATCGCCACAACAACCCTGTGAGATAGGTATTATTATCACTTTCATTCTCAACTTATAGATGAGGAAACTGGGGCACGAAGAGGGCAGGTAACTTACCCAAGGTCACACAGCCAGTAAGTGGCTGAGCCAGGATTCAGACCTGGTGTGTGAGCTGCTCACAGCTACGTCACGCTGCTCTCCTGCAGTGATGGGGGCAGGCTGCATTTTGGGGCTGTGGGGGACTCAGAGTCATATGAGTAGCGACTGCTGACTGCTGCCTCCCATGTTCTCCCCTCTGGCCATTTCTTGGGCAAGACAAGAGAGTTCCCCAGGGCAGCACACAAGGGGCAGCCCATGGCCATGGCCTCACCTAGCTGAGGCCCAAATCTTCTGGCCACTGGTACTTGGAGGCTAGCTGTGGGCAGAGAGGGTCTCAGGAGGGGCTGCCCCTCATATGCATCTGCACTGTGGCCGG
>NW_026669283.1:0-1120 GCF_009828535.3 Hylobates moloch | reverse complement strand
CCTGAAAAACATATGACATTTTTATCAGGGAAATGTATTCTCTGGGTTTCTGGGGAAGGTAAGGTCACCTCTGCTTATAGCAGTCAGTGAAACTTGAAGGCAGACTAAGTATTTTGGAAGATAGCTTTTTTTTTTTTTTTTTTTTGAGACGGAGTCTCCCTCTGTTGCCCAGACTGGAGTGCAGTGGTGCTATCTTGGCTCACTGCAACCTCCGCCTCCCAGGTTCAAGTGATTCTATTGCTTCAGCCTCCCGAGTAGCTGGGATTACAGGCGCGTGCCACCACGCTAATTTTTTATGTTTTTAGTAGAGACGGGGTTTCACCATGTTAGCCAGGATGGTCTCTATCTCCTGACCTCATGATCCACCCGCCTGGGCCTCCCAAAGTGCTGGGATTACAGGCCTGAGCCACCGCGCCCAGCCAAAGATAGCTTTTGATAAGCTGAGAGAGAGAGAATTTTAGGCAGAGGGGATTCTAGGTAGAGAAAGAGCACACACAAAGGCTTGGAAATGCAGGATTAGAGGACATAGACTGTAAGAGTTTGACTGGAGTAGAGGTGATTTATAGAACAGTAGTGAGAAGAAAATATGATGATTCATTGGGGTCAGGCCTGGGAGCAGGCTGGGGTAAGGATGTTGGTCTAGAAGCAGGATGTCAGTCTAGAAGCAGGATATCTCAGAAAGAAAACACATTCCTTAACTTAGCATCACTACTTTAGATAAATCATTCTTTCTGCCTTCCCATAGGCCCCACGTAGTGCCCTGGCTTGGTATCTGGCTCAACTCAGTATTGTACAGATGAATCAATTTTTAAACACAAATCATTCTATTCAGTGTAGGTCAGTGGAGGTGACAAGGTACATATTTCTTAAAATGTAAGACACTATTTCTCCTACCTTGAAGGCTTCCACTAAACTGGATTTGATTTCAATAATATTAGGAAAGCCA
Source organism: Hylobates moloch (assembly GCF_009828535.3). Classification (NCBI taxonomy): domain Eukaryota; kingdom Metazoa; phylum Chordata; class Mammalia; order Primates; family Hylobatidae; genus Hylobates; species Hylobates moloch. Next base: position 174 of record NW_026669283.1, on the reverse strand, counting down.
AAGCTACAGTCAAATTGCTTTCAATACCATCATCCAAACTCCATGCCATAACCCATGGTTTTCTTTTTGGTTCTGAGAGGAAGTTATCTTCATAATCACTTTTAGAAAGAGAAAATGAATGGGCTAAGTGTAGGCAAAGAAGAAATTAACATTCTAGTTGGCTAAAGGAGGGGG
>NW_026669282.1:0-1120 GCF_009828535.3 Hylobates moloch | reverse complement strand
TGGGAATAGTCAATGATTGACAGAAAAAAATTACAATAGTCAAGATTAGGAAGAAAAACACCTCTAAATGTCAAAAATATGAAAAAGAACAAATAAAGATGTGTTGATTATATACCTTACATATAGAGAGATTTACTGGGTTTTGCGTATACTACAGAAAAATATATTTAAAATAGGAAAAGGGCTAGAATTATACACACAAGAATATAACGATGATTTCATATTTTTCTGATGGAATTAGGCAGATATTTAGTTTCTGATGTGGCTTTCTTGATCTTTACAGTTTCTAAAATAAACATCTTTTTAAAATAAGAAACAAAAAGATACTGAAAATAAAGATATGCAAAAATTATATTACATTGTATGAGAAAATATTATATTTATCATGACTACATATATATTGAAATTTTCTATTGGCTTGCAAGAAATCATCTATGATATTTTTCCACAGTACAAAAAAAAAGAAAAAGTGATATTATAACAGGGAATCATTTTTTCTTTTCCTACCTATAAAAACGTCTATCTGGTAACTCCAAGGATCAATAAATGCTCATTACAGAAACACTGGTCGATTATTCATAATTCTCAATAATATTGGAATGAGAAATAAAATGAATATAGCTGTAACTTCATGAAAATGCATTTCTATAGACAAAATAAAAAATTCAGAACAAAACTGAACTTAATCAGTCAGCTCTGGGGATTGGTTCCAGGACACTGACAGAGATCAAAACTTGTGCATACTCAAGTCTTGCAGAAAAGACACGTATACATGAAAAGTAGGCCCCCTTCTTCTGTGGAATTAACAAGCTGAATGTGAAAAAAACACTAAACAAATCAAATTGATTTGTCAGAATAATAATCCAGATTTTGGTGTAAATTATTTAATATTTCATCTTTTCGAGTGATTTTCCGAATAATATAAGTCCAGCATTCTCAGAGTCTGAAAAGACTTTCTGGATTAACTTGCTCTGCCTCAGTGAGGAAAGGTAGCTGCGGATGTGGAATGTGAAGCCACATCTGACCTCCCTTGGGTTAACTGGCCATAATATAACTCTCACCACATGACTAAGGCCCTTTGACATCCTGGTCTTCATATTGTTAAGACAATGAAGTAGGC
>NW_026669281.1:0-1120 GCF_009828535.3 Hylobates moloch | reverse complement strand
ACAGTGATGTTTCCTGATCTCAGTGCTTTTATATTTAAAGCTAGAGATTTATTCAGTCAGCCAGTCATTTATTAAATTATATATTGACTATGTCTATATGTTCCAGACCCAAACATGAACCAAGGAAAGGCTCCAAAAACTTGGCAGTTTCAAGTATATATTTGAAAGAGGACTGATAAGTGAATACCTGATTTGTAGTTGAAATATTTATATAATTTTTCACCTTTCTTCCGGGGTAATGACTACTTCAGATGCATGGGTCAGGAAGTATGTGTTTGGGCAGTGTATTTGTAGAACCCTTGAGACTGCACAGAATAAAATTGCTAGTATCCTTCTTCAGCCATAAGACCACCTTCTAGAATTAGAGAACTGAGACACAGGTTTAATGACTTAAGTTTTCAGCACAGTCTGTAGCATAGTCTGTACCACAGTCTGTGCTGATACTTACGTTTTCTAACTTCCAACCTTGTGTTTGTTCTAAAAACACAGGTGAGGGAAGATTGCTTGCAGAAAACGCTTTCCGCTGTTGTACCAAGTGTGTTTCTCTCCAGAAAGCCTCCGAAGCAACCAAGCTGGGGTTCAGGGTTGAGGTCGAGGAAAACAATGGAAAAGCAAAAGTGAAAAAAGCACAGAGCAAGAAAAAACATTTTAATTGAGGCAAAGCATCTAGGATAAAAGAGACACATTTGATGTATCTGGAATACAAGTAGTATGTAGGTGCTGTGACAGAGAAAACGATGCCCTAAGATTTTACTTCATAGCTGGTCTGAATGCAGTGGTCCTTACAACTAATTGATCACAACCAGTAACAATTTTCTTTGTTCCTTCTCCACTCTCATAGCTTCACTTGACTAGCTTTAAAAATAAATAAATAATAAATAAATGGCCTGGCCTGGTGGCTCACGCCTGTAATCCCAGCACTTTGGGAGGCCGAGGTGGGTGGATCACGAGGTCAAAAGATCGAGACCATCCTGGCCAACATGGTGAAACCCTGTCTCTACTAAAAATACAAACATTAGCCAGATGTAGTGGGCATGCCTGTAATCCCAGCTACTCGGGAGGCTGAGGCAGGAGAATGGCTTGAACCCAGGAGACGGATGTTGCAGTGAGCCGAGATCAC
>NW_026669280.1:0-1120 GCF_009828535.3 Hylobates moloch | reverse complement strand
ACCTCAGGTGATCCGCCCGCCTCGGCCTCCCAGAGTGCTGGGATGACGGGCGTGAGCCACCGTGCCCGGCCGGGCTGTTTGCATTTTGAAGCCAAGGACAGAGTTGACAGACGATGGAAAAGAACCTGGAGTCGGAAGCAGCCGTCTACAGAGAACACGACCCACAGGACGCCCCTGCCGTGGTGGCTCAGATGGCTACTGAGATCTCACGGGCTTTGAGGCTCTCTACATCCCTCGAAACTCTTGATCAACCTTCTGCGACGGTCTGAAGACTTCCTGAGTTTTCTGTGGCTCCCCAGGGGACGTAAACGCCTGGGAGTCAAGCTTCCCTGATGGTATTTATTTTTCGTGCCCTGTTGAGCTGCAAGAGGGTTTCTGTCTCTTCCTCTGTGTCTACAAAACAAGTAAGGAAATGCCTAAAATATATGCAGGACAAAGCAATCAAAAGGCCAAGCGTCACACTCACAAAGGATGCATCAATATGGCCGGATGTATATCAAAGTGTGGGGCACAGGGGCCGGGGAACTCACGCTTATTCTAGCATCTCAACTTTTTTTTTTTTTTTTTTTTTTATTGGAGTCTTTCTTTTTCCCCCCGGGTTTAGCGTGGTGGCGCAATCTTGGCTCACTGCAAGCTCCGCCTCCTGGGTTCATGCCATTCTCCTGCCTCAGCCTCCCAAGTAGCTGGGATAACAGGTGTGCACCACCACACCCGGCTAATTTTATATTTTTCGTAGAGACGGGGTTTCTCCATGTTGGTCAGGCTCGTCTCAAACTCCTGACCTCTGGTGATCCGCCCCCCTCAGCCTCCCAAAGTGCTGGGATTACGGGCATGAGCCATCGCACCAGGCCTCAATTCAACATTTTTTAATAAAAATGCATATGTTGGCCAGGTGCCATGGATCACACCCGTAATCCCAGCACTTTGGGAGACCGAGGTGGGTGGGTCGCCTGAGGTCAGGAGTTTGAGACCAGCCTGACCAACATGATGAAACCATCAGCATCATCGCCATCACTAGCATCTTTGCCACCACCATCGTCACTATTACCATCATAACCATCATCGCCACTACCCTAATTAACATCATCACCACCACCATCATCGTCATCATCACCATCAT
>NW_026669279.1:0-1120 GCF_009828535.3 Hylobates moloch | reverse complement strand
ATTTATAGATTCAATGCCATCCCCATCAAGCTACCAATGACTTTCTTCACAGAATTGGAAAAAACTACTTTAAAGTTCATATGGAACCAAAAAAGAGCCCACATTGCCAAGTCAATCCTAAGCCAAAAGAACAAAGCTGGAGGCATCACGCTACCTGACTTCAAACTATACTACAAGGCTACAGTAACCAAAACAGCATGGTACTGGTACCACAACAGAGATATAGATCAATGGAACAGAACAGAGCCCTCAGAAATGATGCCGCATATCTACAACTATTTGATCTTTGACAAACCTGACAAAAACAAGCAATGGGGAAAGGATTCCCTATTTAATAAATGGTGCTGGGAAAACTGGCTAGCCATATGTAGAAAGCTGAAACTGGATCCCTTCCTTACACCTTATACAAAAATTAATTCAAGATGGATTAAAGACTTAAATGTTAGACCTAAAACCATTAAAATCCTACAAGAAAACCTAGGCAATACCATTCAGGCCATAGGCGTGGGCAAGGACTTCATGTCTAAAACACCAAAAGCAATGGCAACAAAAGCCAAAATTGACAAATGGGATCTCATTAAACTAAAGAGCTTCTGCACAGCAAAAGAAACTACCATCAGAGTGAACAGGCAACCTACAGAATGGGAGAAAATTTTTGCAACCTACTCATCTGACAAAGGGCTAATATCCAGAATCTACAATGAACTCAAACAAATTTACAAGAAAAAAACAAACAACCCCATCAAAAAGTGGGCAGAGGACATGAACAGACACTTCTCAAAAGAAGACATTTATGCAGCCAAAAAACACATGAAGAAATGCTCATCATCACTGGCCATCAGAGAAATGCAAATCAAAACCACAGTGAGATACCATCTCACACCAGTTAGAATGGCCATCATTAAAAAATCAGGAAACAACAGGTGCTGGAGAGGATGTGGAGAAATAGGAACACTTTTACACTGTTGGTGGGACTGTAAACTAGTTCAACCATTGTGGAAGTCAGTGTGGCAATTCCTCAGGGATCTCGAACTAGAAATACCATTTGACCCAGCCATCCCATTACTGGGTATATACCCAAAGGACTATAAATCATGCTGCTATAAAGACACATGCACAC
>NW_026669278.1:0-1120 GCF_009828535.3 Hylobates moloch | reverse complement strand
TATAGGCCCCTTAGTGCTCGGAATGTCCCCTTGCAGTTTCTACAGAAGGAGTGTTTCAGAACTGCTGTATCAAAAGTAAGCTTCAAATCTATTAATTGAATGCACAGAACAGAAAGAAGTTTCACAGAATGCTTCTGTGTAGTTTTTATTTGAAGAAATTCCTTTTTCAAGTATAGGCCCCTTAGTGCTCGGTAAGACGCCTTGCAGTTTCTACAGAAAGAGTGTTTCAGAACAGCTCTATCAAAAGAAAGCTTCAAATCTATTAGTTGAATGCACAGAACAGAAAGAAGTTTCACACAATGCTTCTGTGTAGTTTTTATTTGAAGATGTTCCTTTTTCCACGGTAAGCCCCTTATCGCTCAGAATGTCTACATGAAGGTTCTACAGAAACAGTGTTTCAGAACTGCTCTACCAAAACCATGCTTCAACTCTCTTAGTTCAATGCACAGAACAGAAAGAAGTTTCACAGAATGCTTCTGGGTAGTTTTTATTAGAAGATATTCCTTTTTCCAGTATAGGCCCCTTAGTGCTCGGAATGACGCCTTGCAGTTTCTACAGAAAGAGTGTTTCAGAACAGCTCTATAAAAAGTAAGCTTCAAGTCTATTAGTTGAATGCACACAACAGAAAGAAGTTTCACAGAATGCTTCTGTGTAGTTTTTATTTGAAGATATTCCTTTTTCCACTCTAGGACCCTTAGCGCTCCGAATGTCCCCTTACAGTTTCCACAGAAGGAGTGTTTCAGAACTGCTCTATCAAAAGTAAGATTCAACTCTGTTAGTTGAATGCACAGAACCTAATGAAGTTTCACAGAATGCTTCTGTGCAGTTTCTATTTGAAGATATTCCTTTTTCCACTATAGGCCATTTAGCGCTTCAAATGTTCCCTTGCAGTTACTACAGAAAGAGTGTTACAGAACTCCTCAATCAAATGTAAGATTCAACTCTGTTAGTTGAATGCACAGAACAGAAAGAAGATTCACAGAATGCTTCTGGGTAGTTTTTTTTGAAGATACTCCTTTTTCCACTGTAGGCCCCTTAGTGCTCCGAATGTCCCCTTGCAGTTTCTACAGAAAGAGTGTTTCAGAACTGCTCTATCAAAAGTAGGCTTGAACTCTGTTAG
>NW_026669277.1:0-1120 GCF_009828535.3 Hylobates moloch | reverse complement strand
CTTCCTCATTCCAGCAGCAGGTGAGTCCACCCCAGCCCACTGCAGATGAGGAAGTGAGGAATCCCTGGAAAGGAAGCCTGGCTGAAAGCTTCCCTGGGTTTGCTGAATTTTGGACCATTTTCCTCGGTATTTGGGAAATTTACAAGCCTGGCAGATGACTGTTAGCCCTGGGGGCCATAACAGTCTTATGCAGAAAGTTCCTGGGCCATATTTTAGCCAAACTCAGCTCCCACCTTGAATGAGCATAGGAGGCTAGTTCACTAATTTAACAAACACATGGAATTCCTTCTATATGCCAGACATTGCTCCAGGCACTTGGAACACATCACTCAGTAAAAGAGATCCTGGCCTTCATGGAACAACTTTCCTAGTGAAGAGAGACAGCAAACTGTGAACCCCGAATATCTGAGACAGTTCTCAGTTAATTTAGAAAGTTTATTTTGCAAAGGTTGAGGACTCACATCCATGACACAGCCTCAGAAGGTCCTGGTGACACGTGCGAAGGTGGTCAGAGCATAGTTTGGTTTTACACGTTTTAGGGAGACATGAGACATCAATCCACATATGTAAGATGAACATTGGTTCAGTCTGGAAAGGTGGGACAACTCAAGCAGGGAGGGGGCTTCCAGGTCACAGATGGGTGAGAGACAGATGGTTGCATTCTGTTGAGTTTCTCATGAGCCTCTCCAAAGGAGGCAATTAGATATGCATCTATCTCAGTGAGCAGAGGGGTGACTTTGAATAGAACGGGAGGCAGGTTTGCCCTAAGCTGTTCCCAGATTGACTTTTCCCTTTAGCTGAGTGATTTTCAGGGACTCAAGATAGTTTCCTTTCACCTTTCCCCTTTTCTTTTTAAACATGTTTTGGAGAAAGCATTGTAGAAGAAAATGAGTCTCTGGTCTCAGGTTTGTCTGGTCTCTCAGGGCTAGGATAGTTTATTCCTAGATAGGTAGGTCCTGAGTTATTAGGAAAGCTCATTTTTAGCAAGTTGAGAAAACTCAGGTCCTATGAAGAGACAATAGGGGGAGGAAGGGAGAAAAACAACAAACAAAATAACGATCCTAGAAAATCGATATGGGCCACATTACTCTGAAGTCCATATATCAGTAGGCAGGTATGA
>NW_026669276.1:0-1120 GCF_009828535.3 Hylobates moloch | reverse complement strand
AAAACAGGAGATACTGGTCTTTCTGTGTGTAGCTCATTTCACTTAACGCGGCGTCTTCCAGTTCCGTCCATGTGCTCAGCAGCACTAGTCATCAGAGAAATACAAATCAAAACTACGATGAGCTGTTATCTTGTTATCTCACCCCAATTAAAATGGTTTTATCAAAAATAAAACACAGGCAACAATGAATGTTGATGAGAATGAGGAGAAAGGGGCACTTGCACACTGTTAGTAGAGATGTAAACTAGTAAAACCATGGATGTCCCTCAAAAAACTAAACATTGAAGTTATTTTATTATGTATCATCTACTCCAATTACATATAGCAAGCTTTTTGTTTTTATAATTTTTAAAATATCGTGTTACATTAGTTAAGATATTGAACAATTTGATTTTGTTCTTTAAAAGCTTATTACTGAGGCCAGGCATGGTGGCTCACACCTATAATCCCAGCACTTTAGGAGGCCAAGGAAGGAGGATCTCTTGAGTTCAGGAGTTTGAGACCAGCCTGGGCAACATAGGGAGACTCTGTCTCTACAAAAGAATGAAAATTAGCTGGGCAAGGTGGTGTGCGTCTGTAGTCCTAGCTACTTGGGAAGCTGAGGCAGGAGGATTGCTTGAGCCTAGGAGGTCAAGGCTGCGGTGAACTATGATCATGCTATTGCACTCCAGCCTGGGGATGACAGGACAAGACCCTGTCATTAAAAATAAATAAGTACATCGCTTACTGCTAAATCCAACACTAGGACTGAGTTGTGCAAAAGTTGACTCAGATTCAGATTCTCCAAATACATCCAAATCTGTTTCTATGAAACAATGTTATAGGTTAAGTCATGGAACAACTTAAGAATATCAACTCAGAAACATTAACAAAAAATAAGGCCTACCTCACAACCAATAACGAAAACACAGGTTGTTATGATCCTCTCGCTACCAAACTCTGTCATACGAATGTTGCATTGATTTTCCACTCTTTTCTAATTGCCACTAAAGGAAGATTATATTCCAGTATTGTGAAATTTTGAAAAATTAAGCAGTTCTCTGGGAAGAAGAAAGGGAGTGGAAAGCAGGTTGTTAGCAGTAAATTTATATTGCAGGTTCATTCTAAGAAATGAGGCAAT
>NW_026669275.1:0-1121 GCF_009828535.3 Hylobates moloch | reverse complement strand
CTAAGGGAGTGAGTGAAGACAGCATAGGGAAGAGATACAAAGACTGAGGCTCAGAAATGCCAACATTTAGACATGGGGGGAAGAAAAGGAGTGCAAAGGAGACAAGAAGGAGCAGCTGCAGACATGGAAAACAACGTAAGTTTACTGATCTGGAGGCCCAGGGACGAAAGTGTTTCCAGGACCCAAGTATAATCAGGTGGGTTGATGCTTTTCATGGGTAAAGTCTGATGAGGACTGAAAAATGATCATTGGAGTTAGTGATATGGAGACCATCAGTAACCTTGAGAAGAGCAGTTTCAATGAATGATAGAGATGAATTATGATTCGAGAGGGTTTGTTAGAAAAGAAGGACAAAAATTGGAGACAGTGAGTTATAAAAGTCCATTTTCAAAGAGTTTTGCTATTGAAGAAAAGAGAGAAAGGGATAGCTAGAAAGGAAAGCAGAGCCAGGAGAGCTTTTTGTTTTATTCATTCATTCTGGTCTGGGAGAAATGTTCATAGGCTAACAGTTTTCATCCAGGAAAGAGGGGGAAATGATGACTCTGAAGAAAAGGGGAGAATTGCCAGAGCAATGACTTTGAGTGACCTTGAGTGGGCATGAAAGGCTGGGAACTACAGCATGGGCCAGAAGAGCTGGAGCTCAGTGAAGAAGGCAAGGGGCAGGGTTTGGACTTGGATGCAGATAGGCAGGCATTGACCTGTCGTGGGAGCTTGAGAAATTGTCGCTCATTCTGCTTACATTTCTCAGAGAGGTAGGAATCATAGTTGTTGGCCGAGAGTGAGGATTGTTAGGGAGTTTTGGAGGTGTAATAAGAGAAAGCCAGAATGAAATGGTCACTCAGGATAGTGGGGGAGTTTGTTCTATGGAGACATAGTAGCTCCATGAAGCTTTTCTTGGAGTACGTCAAGGCGTCTGGAGCAGGGAGGTCGCCTTTAACTATGAGATCCTGCAGGAGGCCTATTCTCTGTATTGCTGTCTCCTGTGCTCAACATAGACAAGTTCGAGACAGACATTCAGGATCAACGCGATCATGTGAGGTTCATGGCCTGTCTGCATCGTCCCTAGAAGCATGCAATGCCATCATGAACAGGTTGAATGTCCTCTATGATGGGCAAGGCAT
>NW_026669274.1:0-1121 GCF_009828535.3 Hylobates moloch | reverse complement strand
CAGCCTCCCAAAGTGCTGGGATTACAGGCATGAGCCATCACACCCAGCCGCATTTCAGCTTTAAAATAAAGGGGTTCATCTGATTGTCTCATCAGTTCCATAAGACGCTATGTTTCAGTGATTGCTCATGATTCTGTAAGACCATTTTGTTGCATCCTCAGAAAGTGTAAAAGAAGAGGATTTGTTTTTTGTTTTTGTTTTTGCAGTACTTACAGATTCTCAGTACTTCCCATAGCATAGAGGGTTGAGTCATAGAGTCCAGCCGGCTCCTTGGCTGGGAAGTTGATTTTCAGTTAAATTAACTTGAGCTTTCCTGTGGTGAGACTGGGTGGTGGTGGAGCAAAACCATTTTAAAGTGTAGGTTTTATTCAGACATGGTGAAGCTTACAGATCTGGGAGATGACCGCCAATGAAAAGATCTCACAGTTCCCAAGAGGAGGAGCATCCCATGCGATGCAAGTCCGCCCTGAGAAGCAGCAGGATCTGTCAGGAGGCAATGGGAGTTGGCGGAAAACGAGGGCAAGAGCCTCTACTGTGGTTTCTGCAGAAAGGAATGGACAGGATTTAGGGCTGGCTAGTTAGGGGAATTTCAGCAGGCTCTGGGAGGTAGATACTGTCCCTGGTTGCCTGGCATCTGACCCTTGGTTGGTTAAGGCAGAATTCTGGCCCATAGGAGGTAGGGGTGGGTGGTCTGAGCTGTGGATTGGTTGGTTTGCATAGCAAAGATGTGCAGGTGAGTTTACAGTTTCTAGGAATCCGCTAGTTCTGGGAGGGGCAGTGCCTCGAGGGTCAACAAGGCCTCAATGCTAAAGCATCAAACATGCAGAAAACAGAGATGTGGAATCAATCCAGAGACAGCATGTTGGCTTTGGGTGACAAGACGAATGAGGCTTTCTCTGTCTTTCCCCATCCTCTTTCTACCCAGCTCTCTTTTCTCTCTTGTATTCCATTCTCCCTCCTTTCCATCTCATCTCTTTGTTTTCCCTACCCGTTCTTTTAACAGAGGACTCTGATGAGGTTAGAAGAGGCTGCACTGCCTAGAGCAATCTGCATTCCATATTACCTTTATAAAGAAAAAAAAAAAAAATTAGCCTGGTGCAGTGACTCATGCCTGTTGTCCC
>NW_026669273.1:0-1121 GCF_009828535.3 Hylobates moloch | reverse complement strand
CCAGCCTCTCTTCAACCACACAATTTGATTTAGAACCTCAAACAGCACCTCAGTTCCATAAAAACTTAAGACACAAACACAACACTTGGTTGTAAGTGAGCCAACAGTTTCTTGTCTCTTTCTCTACTCAAGGCTTAAGGCCGTATCCCCCCAACTACGTTCAGTGGAAGAAAAGATCCCCTGGACAAAAAAGTTTGAGAACTTTTGTTGCATGACTTCTCAGAACCTTAAAACACAAATCTTCATCTGCAGGGATCTTCAGGAGGGAGATGGCTGATGCAGCACAACTTTCTTTCACAGGAGCATCGTGCAGAATACAGTATGAGATACAGAAAGGCTGCAATGAGTCTTTTGAAGGGCCCGGGGCCTTGGTGGGGGTGGGGTAGGAGCTCTCCAGATACCACCTGAGTAGGAATATTCAGTTTGCTTTTTTTTCCTTATTGGCAAAACTGTGTGTGCACCATGAATGAAGCTGGTCTCCCTTATCCACATCAAAACTAAACTCAAATTAATTGGCTAAATTGGGACTCAACACCTCCAGGAGCCACGCGGAAGAAAGCTCCACCACATTTTAAAGTAGCTTACCTCATCATATTTGAGGAAAGCAAAACGCTTATGACCAGTATGCTGCTAATACAAGTCTACAGATAATGCTGTATGAAAAATTACTTTTCCCAATCATAGCTGGCACAGTCCACATTTTGCATTACAGTTCCCCCCCTTTTTAAAATTTTAAACACAGGTCTTTTTCTCTTCTTTTTTTAAATTTTAACTTAATTATACAAGACGGAGTCTCAGTATGTTGCCCAGGCTGGTCTTGAACTCCTGAGCTCAAGTGCTACATCTATGTCCGCCTCTCAAATTTCTGGGATTACAGGCCTGAGACACTGTGCCCGGCCTTAAACACAAACCTTAATTCATTCTTACAATTATCCTGAGGTTAGAAAAATGGAAGGGGAAGAAAAATGGCAAGCAGGTAGGCTGACTTCAGCTTCATTATTTGGAGGGACAATTTGCTTGGTTAAAACACGCTACTGCCCACAAAGGCCAAGACAACAGAAAAATACAGACTTATATAAATAGATTTTATATGTGACAGCAGTTTGAATGGAGACTTTTTC
>NW_026669272.1:0-1121 GCF_009828535.3 Hylobates moloch | reverse complement strand
GATTATATAAATGAAATCATTTTGGAATTGGCTTTTGTCATTTAGCACAATTTCCTTGAGATTCAATCAAATAGTTGTGTGTCTCAATAGCTCACATATTTTAAATTGCTGACTAATGTCCCATCATATTCCATGGTATGAATACATCAGTTTGTTTAACCAGTCACCCATCGAGGGCCATTTACACTTGGGTTGTTTTCAGTTTTGAGGTCTTTCAAATAAATTGGCTATCAATGTTTATGTACAGGTTTTCGTGTGATTAAACTTTCCTATCTCTGGGATTAAATGTTCAAAAGTGCATTTTTTAGTATGGTAATTGCACAATAATCTCATATAAATACAATCTGATTGGGTCACTCTCCTATTTAAAACCTTTCAATGACCTCCCATTACTCTTAGCATCAAGCCAGCAGGTGTAGAAAGCCTTGAAATACCTGGGGTCTGCTCTTCTTATCCAATGCCTTGCCCTTCCTCTTCCTCTGTTTCTCTCCTTCAGAAACGTGGGCTTTCCTTCCATTTCTTAAGTGTGCCATGCTTTTATCCTACAATAGAGCTTTGGAACATATAGTTCCCTCTTAGAATTTTTCACTTTTCCCTTCTCTGTGCTGTTTAATTAAACTCTCTCTCTTCTTTCATATATCAGCTCAAATCTCATCCTTGTCGGGGATATCTTCAATGCTACCAGACATCTCCCTCTATTACATGTCCTGATAACACTGTATTCTTTCCTTCTGTAGCAAGAGTTTGTATGATGTACTTATTCTTTTGAATATTTGTTTCATGGCCATTTCTTTTAATTGGATCACTACTCTGTGTATCTCACTGTTATTAGTGAAAACTCCTTGGTAGAACCTATGACTTGCTACTGACCAATAGAATATGACAAAGATGATGAGATGCCACATCTGTGATTACATTCCTGTGATTCCATGATTGTGTTACATCATTCTCACTTAGCAAATGAGAGAGGGGGAGAAAGGGAAAAAGAGGGAGAGACAGAGAGGGAGGGAGGGAGGTAGGGAGGGAGAGAAAGAGAGAGACAGAGAGAAAGAGTATTTGTCTTTCTGGCTTTTATGAAGTAAGCAACCATGTTGAGACAGTCCGTCTGACAAGGTACTGCA
>NW_026669271.1:0-1121 GCF_009828535.3 Hylobates moloch | reverse complement strand
ATGTGACAAAATCAATATGTAGTGTTACAAGTCAGGATTACCTCTGCCGGGCAGGAGAGGGGTAGTGATCAAAGAAAGGAAGCAACAGCAGGACTTCCAGGGCCCTGGTAATGTTCTACTTGTTGACTTAACGGGAGGTGACATGGGAGGGTAATAATTCTATCTTGATGACAATTCACTGAGCTGTACCCTTATGATATCAGCACTCTTCTGTAGGTATATTGTAGTTCATCTAAAAAGGTTTACTTCGGATTATATTATTTATTTATTTATTTTTTTTTTCTGAGACAGAGTCTCGCTCTGTCACCCAGGCTGGAGTGCAGTGGTGACATCTTGGTTCACTGCAACCTCCACCTCCTGGTTCAAGAAATTCTCCTGCCTCAGCCTCCGGAGTAGCTGGGATTACAGGTGCGTGCCACCACACCTGGCTAATTCTTGTATTTTTAGTAGATATGGGGTTTCACCATGTTGGCTGGGCTGGTTGCGAACTCCTGACCTCAAGTGATCCACCTGTTTTGGCCTCCCAAAGTGCTGGGATTACAAGTGTGAGCCACTGCACCCGGTAAAGAAAATTTTTTACTTGTTTATTTGTTTATTTGTTTTTTAGATGGAGTCATGCTCTGTGGCCCAGGCTGGAGTGCAATGGCATGATCTCAGCTTACTGCAACCTCTGCCTCCTAAGTTCAAGCAATTTTCCTGCCTCAGCCTCCCAAGTAGCTGGGATTACAGACACCTGCCACCATGCCTGGCTAATTTTTGTATTTTTAGTAGAGACAGGATTTCCCCATGTTGACCAGGCTGATCTCAAATTCTGATCTCAGGTGATTCACCCGCCTTGGCCTCTCAAAGTGCTGGGGATACAGGCAGGAGCCACCGCACCCAGCGAGAAAATTTTTTAAAGTGTCCATTTGAACACATTCATTAGCTGTGAATTGTGCTTCAAAGATGTCAGTTTTACTTTGTGAATAACCTGAAATATCCTATTTTGTAACATTTTGAATATAACAATCCAATTCCTTCAACAACCATCATAGAAAAATCAGTTAAAAGCAAAATGTCAAAATAATGATTTTATTTAATTTGGTCAATAACAAAATGTCACTCTTTATAAATGCAAATTG
>NW_026669270.1:0-1121 GCF_009828535.3 Hylobates moloch | reverse complement strand
TAATTTAAAAATTAGCGGGGCATGGTGGTGCATGTCTGTGGTCCCAGCTACCTGGGAGGCTAAAGCAGGAGAATCACTTGAGCCCAGGAGTTCAAGGCTGCACTGAGCCATGATTATGCCACTGTACTCCAGCCTGGGTAGCAGAGTGAGACACTGTCTCAAAAAAGAAAACAAAAGAATGAAAGGAAAGGGAAAGGGGAAGGGAAGGGAAAATGGAAGGGGAGAGAAAAGAAGGGCAGGGCAGGAAAGGGAAAAAAGGGCAGGGCAGGGCAGGGCAGGGCCCAGCCAGGGTAGATAGTAGTATTTTGACTTAGAGCATGCAACCATTATCCAGGCCTCAGGGTACATTTATAACAATAATAGTCAATCTAATACTGTATATGGTATTAGTTACCGAGGAGGCTGACATCAAGTCAGTGGTCCTCCAACTGGTGGGACAGACAGACTTGCAGAGAGCACTGTGAAGGACAGCAGGCTCCAATTCAATAGAATAGACCAAAAGAGAACAGTAAGGGAGAAAGGGACACTGGCAGCCATGTCAATCAAGACTGGTGATTATGCCGGGCATAGTGGCTCACACCTGTAATCCCAGCACTTTGGGAGGCCAAGGCAGGTGGGTCACCTGAGGTCAGGAGTTCTAGACCAGCCCGACCAATATGGTGAAACCCTGTCTCTACTAAAAATACAAAAATTAGCCGGGTGTAGTGGCAGGCTCCTGTAATCCCAGCTACTCAGGAGGCTGAGGCAGGAAGGATTGCTTGAACCCAGGACGTGGAGGTTGCAGTGAGCTGAGATCACACCACTGCACTCCAGCCCAGGCTACAGAGTGAGACTCTCAAAAAAAACACACAACAATTAGCCAGGCATAGTGGCATGCACCTGTAGTCCCAGCTACTCGGGAGGCTGAGGCAGGAGAATTACTTGAACCTGGGAGGTGGAGGTTGTATTGAGCCAAGATCACGCCACTGCACTCCAGCCTGGGCAACAGAGCAAGAGTCCGTCTCAAAAAAAAAAAAAAAGACTAGTGATTAATCAAGGTGTGGCCAGAGCACATTTCTATTACAGAACTGAAGACGATGCCATTCTTAAATTCCAGACACATACTGAAGCACTTAAATTAT
>NW_026669269.1:677-1121 GCF_009828535.3 Hylobates moloch | reverse complement strand
CTAAAAACTCTCAATAAATTAGGTATTGATGGGACGTATCTCAAAATAATAAGAGCTATCTATGACAACCCCACAACCAATTTCATACTGAATAGGCAAAAACTGGAAGCATTCCCTTTGAAAACTGGCACAAGACAGGCATGCCCTCTCTCACCACTCCTATTCAACATAGTGCTGGAAGTTCTGGCCAGGGCAATCAGGCAGGAGAAGGAAATAAAGCGTATTCAATTAGGAAAAGAGGAAGTCAAATTGTCCCTGTTTGCAGATGACATGATTGTATATCTAGAAAACCCCATTGTCTCAGCCCAAAATCTCTTTAAGCTGATTAGCAACTTCAGCAAAGTCTCAGGATACAAAATCAATGTACAAAAATCACAAGCATTCTTGTACACCAATCACAGACAAACAGAGAGCCAAATCATGAGTGAACTCCCATTCACAATT
>NW_026669269.1:0-577 GCF_009828535.3 Hylobates moloch | reverse complement strand
AGGAGAACTACAAACCACTGCTCAATGAAATAAAAGAGGATACAAACAAATGGAAGAACATTCCATGCTCATGGGTTGGAAGAATCAATATTGTGAAAGTGGCCATATTGCCCAAGGCAATTTATAGATTCAATGCCATCCCCATCAAGCTACCAATGACTTTCGTCACAGAATTGGAAAAAACTACTTTAAAGTTCATATGGAACCAAAAAAGAGCCCGCATCGCCAACTCAATCCTAAGCCAAAAGAACAAAGCTGGAGGCATCACGCTACCTGACTTTAAACTATACTACAAGGCTACAGTAACCAAAACAGCATGGTACTGGTACCACAACAGAGACATAGATAAATGGAACAGAACAGAGTCCTCAGAAATGATGCTGCATATCTACAACTATGTGATCTTTGACAAACCTGACAAAAACAAGAAATGGGGAAAGGATTCCCTATTTAATAAATGGTGCTGGGAAAACTGGCTAGCCATATGTAGAAAGCTGAAACTGGATCCCTTCCTTACACCTTATACAAAAATTAATTCAAGATGGATTAAAGACTTACATGTTAGACCTAAAACCAT
>NW_026669268.1:741-1121 GCF_009828535.3 Hylobates moloch | reverse complement strand
TCCATTCCATTCCTTTCTTCAACAGGATCTCACTCTGTCACCCAGGCTGGAATTCACTGACACAATCTCAGCTAACATTTAATTTCATGATTCCAATCCATTCCATACGATTCCATTCCTTTCCACTCCACTCCACTGCACTCTATTCCATTCCATTCCATTCCACTCCATTCCACTCCACTCCACTATGCTCCACTACACTCCTCTCCATTCCATTCCATTCCATTGCATCCCATTCCTTTCCACTCCACTGCACTGCCCTCCACTCCACTCCATTCCATACCATTGCATTCCACTCCATTCCAAGCTACTCTACTCCTCTCCACTCCACTCCATTCCATTTGATCCCATTCCATTCCACTCCTTTCCACTCCAATCCA
>NW_026669268.1:0-641 GCF_009828535.3 Hylobates moloch | reverse complement strand
CCACTAAACTCCACTCCCCTCCACTACATTCCATTCCATCCCATTCCATTCCAGTACATTCCACCCCAATCCACTCCACTCCACTGCCGTCCATTCCAATAGACTCCATTCCATTCCATTCAATTCCAAGCCATTTCATTCCATTACTTTTTTGTGACAGGATCTCACTGTGTCACCCAGGCTGGAGTGTATTGGAACAATCTCAGCTCACATTTCATGTCACTGTTCCATTCCCTTCCATTCCACTCCTTTCCAATCCATTCCACTCCACTCCACTCCAATCCATTCCACTCCACTCCATTCCCCTCCACTCCATTCAACTCCACTGCACTCCACACCACTCCACTCCATTCCACTCCACTCCATTCCATTAAATCCCATTCCATTCCACCCCATTCCACTCCACTCCACTCCACACCTATACATTCCATTCCATTCTATTACATTCCTTTCCACTCCATTACATTCCACTCAACTGCAATGCACACCACTCCACTCCACTCCATTCCATTCCATTCCTTTCTATTGACAGGATCTCCCTCTCCCACACAGGCTGGAGTGCATTGGCACAATCTCAGCTAACATTTCATTTCACCTTTCCATTCCATTCCATTCCATTCCATTCCATTCCATTCCATTCC
>NW_026669267.1:0-1121 GCF_009828535.3 Hylobates moloch | reverse complement strand
CCTGAGTAGCTGGGACTACAGGCACACGCCACCATGCCTGGCTAATTTTTTTTTTTTCTTTTAGTAGAGATGGGGTTTTACCATGCTGGCCAGGCTAGTCTTGAACTCCTGACCTCAGGTAATCCATCCACCTCAGCCTCCCAAAGTGCTAGGATTATAAGGTGTGAGCCACTGCACCCAGCTCAGTGTTCATAAACTAAAAGCCAGAGTTTTGTTTGCTTGATTGATTTTGAGAACTACAGTTTTTCTTGATTTTCAGTGCCAAAAGAAACCCTGAATCCTCAGAAAGATAAGGTTGTGAGCTAAGTGGGAAATAAGTGTCCTAAAGAATTACACAGTTTTCTTCAATGTAAGCTATTGTTACAATCACAAAGCACAGTCCATTAAGTCAATTCTATGACTATCCAAACCTTCCTGTTCAACTCCATAGACCGTACACACGTCGGGAATTGTTGGGAGAAAAGCTGAGTGTTGGGAGAAGCTGATGCAGGGCTTGCATGTCGGACATAATGTAAAAGAGTCTTGGAACATGTCTGGGGTCCAGGGTCTAAAACCCCTTGTGGCCTTTGGAACACCAAGCTCTGTGCTAAAGGGTGGAAGGCTATCCTGACGCACCATAATCTAAGCCTAGGGCATAAAACCCTTCGTGCTTGGATAGAATCCAGGGCTCAGGGCATAAAACCCCTCATGGCCCTGGAATGTGTCTACACTTGCTGGCTCCTTGCTCCTTGCTCTCCTAGGAGCGATTGTATCTTGAGTTAAAAGAACCTGCTCTCCATTATCTCAAGTAGCAGAGCAGATGCTAAACCATCACAGCTGTAAATCATGTGCTTAATGCAACGCTCCCTTTCAACCCCACATTCTCACCCACCTGTTTCTTTGTTTGATCACCAATAAATAGTCTGGGCTTCCAGAGCTCGGGGCCTTCGCAGCCTCCATACTTAGTGATGGCCCTCGGTCCCACTTTCTCTCTCAAACTGTCTTTTCTCATTCCTTTGAGTCCAATGGACTTCATCTCCCCCACGACCTGGTGTTGGGTCCAATCACCCCAACAAGGAATGGTCTGGATTAATCCATGGTAGCATTTAGATTATTATTCCCCAGCATGGCAAGTAGGTTTC
>NW_026669266.1:0-1121 GCF_009828535.3 Hylobates moloch | reverse complement strand
GTCTCAAACTCCTGACCTCAAGTGATCCTCTTGCCTCGGCCTCCCAAAGTGCTGGGATTACAGGCATGAGCCACCGCGCCTGGGCAGGCTTTTCCCTGAAGGCCTTCAGCTGATTGGCTGAGACTCACCCACCCTGGGGTGGAGTAATCTGCTTTGCTCAGAGTCTACCGATTTAAAGGTTAATCACATCTTAAAAACATACCTTCCCAGCAAACTCTAACTGGCGTTTGACAACTGGGCACCATGGTCTCACCGAGGAGACACATAAAGCTGACTGTCACCCCACCCTTTGAGAATATGCAAGCCCTGGTGCTCATGGCCCCTGAACTTAGTCATCCCGGGCTCCTGGGCCGTGAAGCAGCCTCTCTGCTCTGTGTTTGAGAATAGTGCCCAGGGGATACAGGGAGGATGTGACCACTTGGGGACAGTGGCTCTTAAACACATAAGCAGAGGACTTAGTGTTGACAGGGTGTTCAGCTCCTCACTGGTGTTCTTTCAGACAGAACGCTGCCTCTTCCTGGAAGCCCACCATCCTGTAGTTCCCCAAACTGGGGGAACCTGACTGCACCGAGTCCCGTGGGTCTGCGCAGGTGGCAGCATTGCTTGAGGGCCCTGCCTTCCTGGGGAGCAGCAGCTCAGCTCCTGCAGGGATTTAGCTCTGCAGCTCTGTCTTCTGGCCTCTAGAGTGCTGCCCTTCCTCCCTCCTGAAGTCTGCAGCCGCGGACTTGCTATTTCTGTCCCCGTACTGCAGACAGCCTCTTCCAAACCAGAGCAGCCTTGGAAAGCTCAGGTCCGCCTCCGCCCGAAGCACCGGGAGGAAAAAGGCAAGCGTGTGTTTCACACAGCCACAGCAGGGCCTTGAGACAGTGCTAGTCCCCATGTGGGCCAGAGACCCTCCGGCTTCTCAGGGAGCCTCCAGTGGTCCCTGATGGGCTGGGCAGTGGACATGAACCCAATGTTTGCGGTATCAGCGGCTTCTGCTCCTGCTGACAGGCGCAGGTGAAGCCGGGCCCACCTGCAGCTTTACCGTAGCCAGGAAAGGGAGATCGGGGCCTTTAAACCTGAGGGCAGGCGTGGCTGGGCAGGTTCTGTGGTCTGGTGGGTGGGGATGTCCCAACGTC
>NW_026669265.1:0-1122 GCF_009828535.3 Hylobates moloch | reverse complement strand
CAGAAGCATTCTGTGAAACTTCTTTCTGTTCAGTGCATTGAACAGAAAGAAGTTTCACAGAATGCTTCTGTGTAGTTTTTATTTGAAGACATTCCTTTTTCCACTTTAAGCCCTTTAGCGTTCAGAATGTCCACTTGCAGTTTCTACAGATAGAGTGTTTCAGAACTGCTCATTCAAAAGTAAGCTTCAGCTCTGTTAGTTGAATGCACAGAACAGTAAGAAGTTTCACAGAATGCTTCTGTGTTGTTTTTATTTGAAGATATTCCTTTTTCCACTATAAGCCCCTTAGAGCTCAGAATGTCCACTTAAAGTTTCTACAGAAAGAGTTTTTCAGAACTGCTCAATCAAAAGTTAGCTTCAACCCTGTTAGTTGAATGCACAGAACAGAAAGAAGTTTCACAGAATGCTTCTGTGAAGTTTTTATTTGAAGATATTCCTTTTTCCACTATAGGCCATTTAGCGCTCCGAATGTTCCCTGACAGTTACTACAGAAAGAGTGCTTCAGAAGTGCTCAATCAAAAGTAAGCTTCAACTCTGTTAGTTGCATGCACAGAGCAGAAAGATGTTTCACAGAATGCTTCTGTGTAGTTTTTATTTGAAGACATTCCTTTTTCCACTTTAAGCCCTTTAGCGCTCAGAATGTCGCCTTGCAGTTTTCACAGAAAGAGTGTTTCATAACTGCTCTATCAAAAGTCAGCTTCCACTCCGTTAGTTCAATGCACTGAACAGAAAGAAGTTTCACAGAACGCTTCTGTGTAGTTTTTATTTGAAGACATTCCTTTTTCCACTTTAAGCCCTTTAGCTCTCAGAATGTCGGCTTGCAGTTTTCACAGAAAGAATGTTTCAGAACTGCTCTATCAAAAGTCAGCTTCCACTCTGTTAGTTCAATGCACTGAACAGAAAGAAGTTTCACAGAATGCTTCTGTGTATTTTTTATTTGAAGACATTCGTTTTTCCACTTTAAGCCATTTGGCGCTCAGAATGTCGGCTTGCAGTTTTCACAGAAAGAGTGTTTCGGAACTGCTCTATGAAAAGTAAACTTCCACTCTGTTAGTTCAATGCACTGAACAGAAAGAAGTTTCACAGAATACTTCTGTGTAGTTTTTATTTGAAGACATTCCT
>NW_026669264.1:0-87 GCF_009828535.3 Hylobates moloch | reverse complement strand
AGAAGAAGAAGAAGAAGAAGAAGAAGAAGAAGAAGAAGACGTTGCACTACCATGACTGCACGCCTGTTATGGCT
Organism: Hylobates moloch; assembly: GCF_009828535.3. Lineage (NCBI taxonomy): Eukaryota > Metazoa > Chordata > Mammalia > Primates > Hylobatidae > Hylobates > Hylobates moloch. The sequence continues at coordinate 13 of NW_026669264.1, read as the reverse complement.
GGGCCCATGCCAA
>NW_026669263.1:0-1122 GCF_009828535.3 Hylobates moloch | reverse complement strand
GGCTGGACAAAGAGCATCTTGGGTTTTTTCCTTTTTTTTTTTTTTTTGAGACGGAGTTGCACTCTGTCGCCCAGGCTGGAGTGCAGTGGCACGATCTCGGCTCACTGCAACCTCCGCCTCCCGGGTTCAAGCAACTCTCCTGCCTCAGCCTCCCGAGTAGCTGGGATTAAAGGCACGCGCCACCATGCCCGGCTAATTTTTGTATTTTTACTAGAGACGGGGTTTCACCATGTTGTCCAGGTTGGTCTCAAACTCCTGATGCCAAGTGATCCACCTGCCTTGGCCTCCCAAAGTGCTGGGATTTACAGGCGTGAGCCACCACGCCCGGCCTTTGGGGGGTTTTGTTTGAGTGTTTTATGATGGCAGAGGTAAGTTTGACTCTGATAGCAAGGAATCCATAGACAGGGAAGGATGGAGTTTGGCGGCGGGCACTGACAGTGAATGATGGCCTGAGATGAGGAGTGGGCGGGGGGCAGAGCCTTGTGGTAATGGAGGGAGGGGTGGTGTGAGGGGTGTAAGACAGGGGCTTGGTGCTCCCACCTGATAGCTCCTATTTGCTCTGTGAGGAGCAGCCAATCATCTCAGAGACACTGGAAGTGGGGTGAGAGGTTCGAGGAGAGTGCAGACTGCAAGACAGCTGACCAGAAATGAGCAGGCTGGGCCGTAAGGAGGGGCGTCCACCATCTGAGACATTGAGCCGCTGTGGATGTTTGTGCCCAAGGGCCTGGTGGAAGCATGACAGTGGAGAGAGTGCCACACAGGGTCCTCAGAGTCTCAGAGAGAGTGGAGAGTGCGGTGCAGGGTCCCTAGAGTCTCTCCGAAGAGAGCCAGCCTTGGGCTCAAGCACTAGCCCAGACTTGCCCCGGGACACTGCCAGCCTGCACACAAGCTCAGTGGTGTGGTAATGAGGTGCTGAGGACCTTTTTGGGTGCAAGTGACAGAAACCAACTTAAGCCAGCTGGGGCAAAAAGGAGGCTTTCTGGCAGGGCACAGTTTCTCACACCTGTAATCCCAACACTTTTTGAGGCAGATGCAGGAGGATCATTTGAGGACAGGAGTTCAAGACAAGCCTAGGCAACATATCAAGACCCTGTCTCTACAAAATAAATTTTAAAAAGATGA
>NW_026669262.1:0-1122 GCF_009828535.3 Hylobates moloch | reverse complement strand
CCCCCACCGTCTTCTCCCCCACCGTCTTCTCCCCCACCATCTTCTCCCCCGTCTTCTCCCCCACCGTCTTCTCCCCCACCGTCTTCTCCCCCACCATCCTCCCTCCACTCTTTTTTTGGGGGGGTGTGGAGGGGACAGAGTTTCGCTCTGTCTCCAGGCCCAAGTGCAGTGGCGCGATCTCGGCTCACTGCAACCTCCACCTCCTGAGTTCAAGCAGTTCTCCCGAGTAGCTGGGACTACAGGTGCCCGCCACCACGCCCAGCTAATTTTTTGTATTTTTTTTTAGTAGAGACAGGGGTTTCACCATGTTAGCCAGCATGGTCTCCATCTCCTGACCTTGTGGTCCACCTGCCTCGGCCTCCCAAAGTGCTGGGATTACAGGTGTGAGCCACTGCGCCCGGCCCCTCCACTCTTTTCTTTTTTCTTTTTTGATGGTGTTTTGCTCTTGTTGCCCAAGCTGGAATGCAATGGCATGATCTTGGCTTACTGCAACCTCTGCCTCCCAGGTTCAAGCGATTCTCACGCCTCAGCCTCTGGAGTAGTAGGGATTACAGGAGCCTGCCACCACACCTGGCTAATTTTTGTATTTTTAATAGAGATGGGATTTCACCATGCTGGTCAGGCTGGTCTTGAACTCCTGACCTCAGGTGATCCACCTTCCTTGGCTTCCCAAAATGATGGGATTACAGGCATGAGCCACCGCTTCCAATCTATTTTTTATTTTCCTATATATTTTTTGAGACCAAGTCTAGCTCTGTGGCCCAGGCTGGAGTACGGTAGCACAATCTTGGCTCACAGAAGCTTCAACTTCCCAGTTCAAGCAATCCTCCCGCCTCACCTTCTGGAATAGCTGGGACTACAGGCACGCACCACCACGCCTGACTAATTTTTGTATTTTTTTTGTAGAGAGGGGATCTGGCCATGTTGCCCAGGCTGGTCTTGAACTCCTGGGCTTAAGCGATCCGCCACCTTGGCCTCTCAAAGTGCTGGGATTACAGGTGTGAGCCACCTGGCCCAGTGACTTCTAATTTTTGGAACAAGCCCTATTTGGTCATGATGTTTGTGTGTGTGTAATTTTTTTTTTTGTATATTACTGGCTTTAATTTTCTAACAACTTGCCAT
>NW_026669261.1:0-1122 GCF_009828535.3 Hylobates moloch | reverse complement strand
GATTATTTTCATTTTTACATCAGATTTTGAACAGATGATATACAAAACTATTCATTTATTCAACAAAATTTTAGTGCTGGTTATGTTGCAAGCACTTAGTGAACTTCATGCTGTACGTGCCTCAGATACTTTTGTGAATGTAACGGCAGCATCAAAAACTTTGCCCTTATGCACCTTACAAACCTTCAATTTCAAGGTATGTTGATGAGTGGGCATCTGCTATAACATATTTTCATGGTCATTTAATTCACCATTATTTGGGTATACCTTATATTAAAGCTGATTACTAAAAATTGGAAACTAGGCCAGGTGCGGTGGCTCAAGCCTGTAATCCCAGCACTTTTGGAGGCCGAGGCGGGCGGATTACGAGGTCAGGAGATCGAGACCATCCTGGCTAACACAGTGAAACCCCGTCTCTACTAAAAATACAAAAAAAGAAATTAGCCGGACGTGTTGGCGGGCGCCTGTATTCCCAGCTACTCGGGAGGCTGAGGCAGGAGAATGGCGTGAACCCGGGAGGCGGAGCTTGCAGTGAGCCGAGATCGCACCACTGCACTCCAGCCTGGGCGACAGAGCAAGACTCCGTCTCAAAAAAAAAAAAAAAAAAAAAAAATCGTAAACTAAACATATCTATATCTTGCCTTTTTCATTAACATATGTGATCAAGGGAATAACTGAGAATCAATGTTAGGGATAGTTATCAAAATCTTAACTTTGCGACTATAACTTTGTCCTCAATGTAATAACTGCAAAAAATAATTTACGTTTCAAAGGCTTTAATCTTTGTATTTTTTTGAAAAGGAGACTTCACCGAGATTTCTTTAAAAATTCTTGCTCATACAGTAGAGCCCTATAGGCTCATGGGATATGGTCCTCTAATGGATCTGTAACCTCAGTTCTCTGATTGTCGCCCTCCTGTGGTGAAAAATCAAAGCTTATTTTCATTTCAGGTCTAGGATGTGTAGTATGTTCTTGTTGGGGAAAAAATAATGTTGCTTGAGAAATAAGGGCCTTCAGTATCACTGTGTGTCACTTAATAAATATGACTAATGTCTACTTTACCAATTGCTGCAATTTGATGCTTAAAAGCCATCTTTAAATTACACTTTTTTTGGTTAAAGA
>NW_026669260.1:0-1122 GCF_009828535.3 Hylobates moloch | reverse complement strand
CTTTCCCCATTTCTTGTTTTTGTCAGGTTTGTCAAAGATCAGATAGTTGTAGATATGCGGCATTATTTCTGAAGGCTCTGTTCTGTTCTATTAATCTATGTCTCTGTTGTGGTACCAGTACCATGCTGTTTTGGCTACTGTAGCCTTGTAGTATAGTTTGAAGTCAGGTAGCGTGATGCCTCCAGCTTTGTTCTTTTGGCTTAGGATTGACTTGGCGATGTGGGCTCTTTTTTGGTTCCATATGAACTTTAAAGTAGTTTTTTCCAATTCTGCGAAGAAAGCCATTGGTAGCTTGATGGGGATGGCATTGAATCTATAAATTACCTTGGGCAGTATGGCCATTTTCACGATATTGATTCTTCCAACCCATGAGCATGGGATGTTCTTCTATTTGTTTGTATCCTCTTTTATTTCATTGAGCACTGGTTTGTAGTTCTCCTTGAAGAGGTCCTTCACATCCCTTGTAAGTTGGATTCCTAGGTATTTTATTCTCTTTGAAGCAATTGTGAATGAGAGTTCACTCATGATTTGGCTCTCTGTTTGTCTGTGATTGGTGTACAAGAATGCTTGTGATTTTTGTACATTGATTTTGTATCCTGAGACTTTGCTGAAGTTGCTAATCAGCTTAAGGATATTTGGGGCTGAGACAATGGGGTTTTCTAGATATACAATCATGTCATCTGCAAACAGGGACAATTTGGCTTCCTCTTTTCCTAATTGAATACCCTTTATTTCCTTCTCCTGCCTGATTGCCCTGGCCAGAACTTTCAGCACTATGTTGAATAGGAGTGGTGAGAGAGGGCATCCCTGTCTTGTGCCAGTTTTCAAAGGGAATGCTTCCGGTTTTTGCCCATTCAGTATGATATTGGCTGTGGGTTTGTCATAGATAGCTCTTATTATTTTGAGATATGTCCCATCAATACCTAATTTATTGAGAGTTTTTAGCATGAAGGGTTGTTGAATTTTGTCAAAGGCCTTTTCTGCATCTATTGAGATAATCATGTGGTTTTTGTCTTTGGTTCTGTTTATATGCTGGATTACATCTATTGATTTGCATGTGTTGAACCAGCCTTGTATCCCAGGGATGAAGCCCACTTGATCATGGTGGATAAGCTTTTTGAT
>NW_026669259.1:0-1122 GCF_009828535.3 Hylobates moloch | reverse complement strand
TCACTTTTCCCGGCAATTCTCCGCTATATCAAACCTAACAACTTCTTTAGATAACAAATATTTTTAGTCTCACCATACCATCCTGAGATATAACTCAGACAAAATAACCTACCTATATACATAATGTCAAAAATATATACAATGCACTCATCATATCAAAAGGATTTATAATTAAAAAATACATATATATTTCAATATCTAAATGCTTGAACACAATTAAATTAGAAGACATAATTAAGAAGTCAGATGCTTGCCCCTACTTAAACTAAGTTTGGATTTAACAGAAGATAAGAAGGCAGTCCACACAAGAAGTACAGTATGGTTAAGCAGCAGAGGTACAGGTGGATGCTAGAATAACATCCAGTGTTTGAAAAACGGTAACAGACAAGGCTTATGTGTATATTCTAAAAGAAAGAAAGAAATTACCCTAATTAGAGGAGAAAAAGCATGCCAAGACAAATTACAGACCCTCAAAGAGGAGAAAATGAGTTAGTACTGATATTCTTGCCAACAAATAGAGCCTAGTTTACAGGGAGGCATCGAATAATTACCCCTGCTATGACTGGAAGCAAGGTGGGGACAAAGTCTCATAGCAAACATGTCTCCTTGGGAAATCCCACCGCATATTAAAACTTACAGTCTGGCTGGATGTGGTGGCTCACACCTGTAATCCCAACACTTTGGGAGGCCGAGGCAGGTGAATCACCTGAGACCAGCCTGACCAACATGGAGAAACCCCGTCTCTACTAAAAATACAAAAAATTAGCCAGGCGTGGTGGCGCATGCCTGTAATCCCAGTTACTCAGGGGGCTGGCATAGGAGAATCTCTTGAACCTGGGAGGCAGAGGTTGCAGTGAGCCAAGATTGCACCACTGCCCTCCAGCCTGGGCAACAAGAGTGAAACTCCGTCTAAAAAAATAATAATAAACTTACAGTCAGTGTCTGAACTTAAGAATCCTCCAGGGAATAGAGAAGAGAATGAAAAGAGAAAATTAGTAAGAGAGACTAGAAAAAGGTTATACAGGAGACTTCCAGAAACAGCGTCAGGGAAAGACTGAAAAAAAGAGAACCAACTCCATAATTAGAAATAATTTTACCATGCAATTTTCACCATATAGATTT
>NW_026669258.1:0-1122 GCF_009828535.3 Hylobates moloch | reverse complement strand
GTAAAACATTTAACTGACAAATAGAGACTGCACATGTTCCAGGTGTACACTGTGCTGATTTGATACATGCAGACATTGTGTAGTGATGATCACATGTTAACACATTCACCACCACCCAGGCGGAATTATTTTCATGTTTATATTTATCTGGCCATGAGGGTAACATAAGAAATTTCTGTCAACTGCAATCTCAAAAGGAACTCTTTACTAATTGAAAATTCCACCAAAAGAGGTGATACAAGGCAATGTGAAATTCACCTGTTTTATAACTGATGAACCCAGCATGGCACTCATTACGGTTCCCACAGAATCACTTTATCTCAAATGGAACTCAGAGCCTGTTCTCCCCGTATAAACAGTAGTCTTTAATTCTGAAACCTTGTTTGTGAGTGATTATGCTGACATGAGGGGGTGAAACAGCCCTCCGACGGATACTCACTTCAAGACAAACAGCTGTTTTACCTCTGAATCCCTCTGTGCCTTCTATCCCAATTGCCAAGACCACTCTTCTTCTCCAGGGTTTCAGTTTCATTATCACAGCGCTTTCCCAGACCTGATTAACCAGACTTTGTCCCTTTTCTCCTTACAAGACAACTTCCCACGTTCTCCAATTGCAACAGCAGCCCATTTCTGCAGACGGTAAATTGCCCCTTCCTGCCACTACGCACAACAAACATATGGCTTAAACAACCCTTCTTCTGCCCCATCATCCTCTCAGCCAAGTCCAGGCAGTTTTATGACATCAGAATCACTTCCGCAGAACAGACTGAAGTCATAACCACGGGTGACTTTGCTGGCTACGGTTATTAGCCAAGGCAACCCCAACATCCTTTAAAAATAATCAAGTGATGCACGCTTACATCTTTATGAAAACATTTTGGCATTTAAAAATATTTTTATGGTTATATGCCTTCCTTGATATATTATTCAGATGGGGTCTCTCTCTGTCACCCAGGCTGGAGTGCATCTTGGAGGCTGGAGCCAGGCTGGCATGATCCTGGCTTATTGCAACCTCCACCTCCAGGGTTCAAGCATTCCTCTTGCCTCAGCCTCCCAAGTAGCTGGGACTACAGGAGCACGCCACCATGCCCAGTTAATTTTTCTTTTCTTTCTTTTTTTTTT
>NW_026669257.1:0-1122 GCF_009828535.3 Hylobates moloch | reverse complement strand
CGGTGGCTCACGCCTGTAATCCCAGCACTTTGGGAGGCTGAGGCAGGCGGATCACGAGGTCAGGAGATCGAGACCATCCTGGCTAACACGGTGAAACCCCATCTCTACTAAAAATACAAAAAAATTAGGCGGGCCTGGTGGCGGGCGCCTGTAGTCCCAGCTACTCGGGAGGCTGAGGCAGGAGAATGGCATGAACCTGGGAGGTGGAGCTTGCAGTGAGCCGAGATCGCAGCACTGCACTCCAGCCTGGGCAACAGAGTGAGACTGCATCACAAAAAAAAAAAAAAAAAGAAAGGAGGCCGGGATTTTCCTCCCTCCCTCCTTCTCTCCTTCCTTCTCTCTGTACCTCTCACCAGCCTGCAGCTTAAGGCCACTTCACATCGCTCAGGGACAGTCTTAGCTCTGCAAAATCAAACAGCCACCCGTCTGAAGGCTACCTGGAGAGAGAGATGGGACATGGCGGGTGGAGGTACGTGAAGATGCTCTCCTTATCCCCCTGTGTTTATCCCCCACCAACACACAGACAGGGAATCTGCTGGAATTTCCCCTGCATCGGGTTTCACTCTTGGTCTCTCTTGGGTGGTGTGGTAACGCACCTGGACAACGCCGTGAGACCCCTCTAAAAAAATAAAAGATTAGCTGGGCGTGGTGGTGTGTGCCTGTGGTCCCAGCTGCTGGAGAGGCTGAAGTGGGAAGATGGCTTGAGCCTGGGAGGTTGAGGCTGCAGTGAGCCAAGATCGCGCCACTGCACTCCTGGGCGGAGGTTGGTGTGCCATAACTTATGTGCATTAATTCCTCCAATGCTAGCAGCAAGTATGAAGTGGGTATGGTCATCATTATTCTTCTTCTATTTATTTATTTAGTTAGTTATTTATTTTGAGACAGGATCTTGTCCTGTTGCCCTGGCTGGAGTGCAGTGGTGCAATCACAGCTCACTGCAGCCTCCAAATCCTGGGCTCAGGTGATCCTCCCACCTCAGCCTCCAGAGTAGCTGGGAGCACAGGTGCACACCACCACATCTGGCTAATTGTTTTTTGTTTGTTTGTTTGTTTCTTTTGTTGTTGTTGTTGAGATGAGGTTTCACCATGTTGCCCAGGCTGTTCTCAAACTCCTGGGCTCAAA
>NW_026669256.1:0-1122 GCF_009828535.3 Hylobates moloch | reverse complement strand
TCCTTCCGGAAAGCATGATGGAATGTTTTGCTGGGTCCACCACAAGAGAGCATCTATTTAGGTAAGTTTTTGCTCTCCACCCTCCTCAGGTCATTTTTCCCAGGTCCCAGGTCTCAGACCTACTTCCTCCATATCTATTTTGCTATTTTCCTCATATGGATATGCTGTATTTAATCTTTATAGAATTCATAAGATTGAATATATGACAAATTCGAAATATGTTTGATTTTTAAGTTTAAAGTGTTGTTTTTCGTTCATAACCATTTGATTATAACCATAAAATTTATTTGTTTTTTTAAGGGCAATTTTCAAAAATGATTTTTTAAAGACAACACCATATTATTATGGCAAAAAGTTAATTGCATAGTACACTCCCTCCCTAGACTTTAAACTCCTTAAGGAAAGAAAGTGAATTTCATCTCATCCTGTAGGACTAGTCCAGTGTCTGTCACATACCTGGATGAATACATAAATGAGTATTTTAAAATCATTTCTTTAAAACTCGGTTATATACATGAAATTCTAAACATTTTTCTTTGTGTGTGATGAATATATCCTGAATCAAATTACTGTGAACAGTAGTCAATGGAATGGTTTTTAAGATGTATTAATGCTAGCAAGGCCATTGCAAGTTCCGTCTTCTCTGTCTTTCCCATAGCCGTCCTAACTCAACACATTAAAAAAAAAACTTTTCATCTATCTATCTATCATCTATCTATCTATCTATCTATCTATCTATCTATCTATCTATCTATATCATCTGTCTATCTATCTATGTATCTATCTATTTTTCCACCCGGTTAGTCAACCAGTTACTTATTCTGTGAATATTCAGTTGTATCATTGTTATATAATGGTGAGCAAGGTAGGCATGGCCCTGCTTTCATGTGGAGAAGAGAATACTGAGCCCATCACTTAAAATGCGATAAGTACTGTGATAAAATGGAAAAAATATATAAGATGTAAAAAAATACATCTCTCATAAGTCTCAGCATAGAATCTGTCATGTGAGAAATGAAGATCTAGAAAAGCATGGACGAAAAATGAAAATTATGCTGAGACTTCACAGGTGTGGAAAGGATTAACCAAGAAATGAGGAGAGGGGATGGTGTTTAGGCAGGC
>NW_026669255.1:0-1122 GCF_009828535.3 Hylobates moloch | reverse complement strand
GAGAAGAGTGAATTGGAATGGAATGGAATGGAATGAAGTGGAGAGGAGTGCAGTGGATTCTAGTGGAAAAGAACACAATAGAATGAAATGAAATGGAACACATCGGAATGGAATGGAATGGAAAAAAGTGCAGTGGAGTGTAGTGGAGTGGAAAGGAGAAGAAAGAAAGGGAGTGGAATGGAGTGCTATGGAGTGGAATGGAAGGGAATTGAATGCAATTGAGTGGAATGGAATGGAATTGAATGAAATGGAATGGAATGCAACAGAATAGAATGGAATGGAGTTGACTGGAAGGAAGACGAATGGGAAGGAATGGAATACAGTGGATAGGAAAGAAGGGGAGTGGAGAAGAGTGCAATTGAATTGAATGGAATGGAATGGATTCGAGTGGAGTGGAATGGATTCTAGTAGAAAGGAATGGAATGGAATGGAATGAAGTGGAATGGAATGGAATGAAATGGAATGGAGAAAATGGCAGTGGAGTGTAGTGGATTTGAAAGGAGAATAAAGGAATGGAATTGAGTGGAGTGGAATGCAAGGGAATGGAATTAAGTGGAGTGCACTGCAATGGAGGCCAATGGGGAGGAATGGAATACAGTGGGGTGGAGAGGAGGGGAGTGGCAAGAGTGGAATGGAATGGATTGGATTGGAAAGGAATGGAATGGAATGGAACGGAGGGGAATGGAATTCAATGGAGTGGAATGGAATGGAACGGAATGGAATGGAATGCAATGGAATGGAAAAGAATGGAACGGAAAAGAGTGCAATTGGGTGCAGTGGAGTGGAATGGGGAATAGAGGAAGGGAGTGGAGTGCAGTGGAATTGAATGGAATGAATCGGAATGGAATGCAATGGAATGCAATGGAATGGAGTGGAATGCAATGGAATGGAGTGGAATGCAATGGAATGGAATGGAATGCAATGGAATGGAATGGAATGGAGTGGAATGGAATGGAAAAATGTGCATTTGGGTGCAGTGGAGTGGAATTGAGAAGAAAGGAAGGGAGTGGAGTGCAGTGGAATGGAGTGGAGTGGAATTGAATGGAATGGAATGGTACAGTGCTGTGACGTGCAGTGCAGTAGAATGGAGAAGAAAGGATGGGAGTGAAGAGGAGTGGAAAG
>NW_026669254.1:0-1123 GCF_009828535.3 Hylobates moloch | reverse complement strand
TGAGCAGTTGTGAAACACTCTTTCTGTAGAAACTGCAAGTGGACATTGGGAGTGCCAAGAGACTTATAGTGGAAAAAGCTATATCTTCAAATGAAAACTACACAGAAGCATTTTGTGAAACTTCTTTCTGTTCTGTGCATTCAAGTAACAGAGTTGAACCTTACTTTTGATTAAGCAGTTTTGAAAGACCCTTTCTTTAGAAACTGCAAGTGGACACACAGATGGCTAAGGGACCTATATTTGAAAAAGGAATATCTTCAAATAAAAACTACACAGAAGCATTCTGTGAAACTTCTCTCTCTTCCGTGCATTCAACTAACAGAGTTGAACCTTACTTTTTACTGAGCAGTTCTGAAATTCTCTTTCTGTAGAAACTGCAAGTGGACAATCGGAGTGGTAAGGGGCCTAGAGTGGAAAAAGGAATATCTTAAAACAAAAACTGCACAGAATATTCTGTGAAACTTTTTTCTGTTCTATGCATTCAACTAACAGAGTTGAACCTTACTTTTGATTGAGCAGTTCTGAAAAACTCTTTCTGTAGAAACTTCAAGTGGATATTCCGGGTGCTAATGGGTCTACACTGAAAAAGGAATATCTTCAAATAAAAACTACACAGAAGCACTCTGTGAAACTCCTCTCTGTTCTGTGAATTCAGCTAACAGAGTTGAACGTTACTTTTGATAGAGCAATTCTGAAACATTCTTGCTGTAGTTACTGCAACGGGATATTCCGAGCGGTAAGGGGCCTATAGTGGAAAAAGGACTATCGTCAACTAAAAACTACACAGAAGCATTCTGTGAAACTTCTTTCTGTTCTGTGAATTCAACTAACAGAGTTGAACCGCACTTTTGAATCAGCACTTCTGAAACACACTTTCTGTAGAAACTACAAGTGGACACTCCGAACGAATGGGACAAATAGTGGAAAAACGAATATCTTCAAATAAAAATAACACAGAAGCATTCTGTGAAACTTGTTTCTGTTCCATGCATTCAAATAACAGAGTTGAACTTTACTTTTTTTTGAGAAGTTCTGAATCCCTCTTTCTGTGGAAACTGCAAGTGGACATTCTGAGGGCTAAGGGGCCTATAGTGGAAAGAGAAATGTCTTCAAATAAAAACTA
>NW_026669253.1:0-1123 GCF_009828535.3 Hylobates moloch | reverse complement strand
TCTGTATCCAAAAAAAAAAAAAAAAAATTTCTTCTGCCTAATCTAATCTTCTGTTGGAACTCTCACGTGTATTTTTCATTTCATTCTTTAAATTCTTCAGCTCCAAGATTTCTATTTGGTTATTTTAAAATGATATCTGTCTTTAAAAATTTTTTAATTTATATTACGAATTGTTTTTCTGGTTTCATTAATTTGTCTATATTCTCGTCTCACTGAGTTTCTTTAAGATCATTACAGTAATATGTCAATTAACGATGGGATATGTTCTGAGAAATGTGTTGTTAGGTGATTTTGTCATTGTATGAACATCATAGAATGTACTTACATAAACCTAGATGGTATAGCCAACTACATACCTAGGCTATATGATATAGCTTATTGCTTCTAGGATACAAACCTGTCCACCATATTACCGCACTGAATACCACAGGCAATTGTAACACAATGTTAAGTATGTGTATCTAAACATAGAATAGATACAATAAAAATACAGTACAAAAGATAAAAAATGTTACACATTTATAGGGCACTTACCATGAAGGAAGCTTGAAGGACTAGGAGTTGCTCTGGATGATGTAATGAATGAATGATGAGTGAATGTGAAGGTCTGCAGCATTACTGTATACTATTATTGAATTTTTAAACACTGTACACTTAGTCTACACTGTTTATTTAAAAATTATTTCTTTAATAGTAAATTAACCTTAGCTTAATATAACATGTTCACTGTGTAATCTTTTAAATATTTTAAAATTTTGGACTCTTTTGAAATAACACTTAGCTTAAAACACAAACAGATTGTAGTTATACAAAAACATTTTCTTTCTTTGTATCTTTAGTCTATAAGCTTTTAAATGTTTTAAAATTTTTAATTTTTTCACTTCTTAAATTTTTTTGTTAAAAACAAAGACACAAACACACACACTAGCCTAGGCCTATTGATTAAGATCATCAATATCATTGTCTTCCACTTCCACATTTTGTCTGGACTATCTCCTGAAGGACCTGTCTGAGGCTCTCCTTGAGGAAGTGTCACTCTTTTCAGAAATATGTCCATGGTGATTTGCTTAGTTTCATTTCTTTCTTTCTTTCTTTCTTTCTTTCTTTCTTTCTTTCTTTCTTT
>NW_026669252.1:0-1123 GCF_009828535.3 Hylobates moloch | reverse complement strand
CATTTCATTCCATTCAATTCCATTCCATTCACTTCCATTCCATTCCAATCTGTTGCATAACATTCCATTCCATTCAATTCAAATCTACTTTTCTCCACTCCACTTCTCTTCACTGCACTGCATTTCATATTCTCCCATTCAACTCCATTGCAGTCCAATAATTTCCATTCCATTCCATTCCATTCCATTCCATATTACTACATTCCCCTCCACTCCACTCCCTTCCTTTCTTTTCCTTTCCACTCCACCGCACTGTACAGAATTTTATTCCATTCCATTCCATTCCATTCAGTTTCATTCCATTCCATTCCATTCCATTCCTTCCATTCCATTCCATTCCTTCCATTCAGTTTCATTCCATTCCATTCCATTCCTTCCATTCAGTTTCATTCCATTCCATTCCATTCCATTCCATTCCATTCCATTCCATTCCATTCCATTCCATTCCATTCCCTTCCATCTCATTCCATTCCATCCCATTCATCTCCACGCATCTCCACTCCAATTGACTGCATTCCATTCTACTCCATTTCATTCCATTCCATTCCATTCATTCCATTGCGCTTATTTCTGTTCCACTCCATTCCATTCCTTTCCACTTTCATCCAATCTACTCCCCTCCATTCCCCTCCACTCCACTCCACTCCATTCCGTTACTTCCCTTTCCACTCCACTCCACCACACTGCTCTCTATTCCATTCATTTCCAATACACAGCACTGCACTCCACGCTATTCCATTCCATCCCGTTCCTTTTCAATCCGTTCCATTGTATTCCACTCCATTCCATTAATTTCAATTCCATTCCACTGTACTCCAATCCACTCCACTCCAATCCACTGCCTTACATTCCGTTCCATCCCATTCCATTGCATTCCATTCCGTTGAATTCAAATCCATTCTTCTCCATTCCACTACTCTCCACTCCACTGCATTACATTCCATACCATTCAACTCCATTCCAGTCCACTCCTTTGCAATCCCTTCCATTCCATTCGATTCTCTTCCACTCCTTTGTTCTCCACTGCACTCCCTTCCTTTCTTATCCATTCCACTCCACTACACCCCACTGCACTGTTTTCCATTCCATTCCTTTACATTTCTTTCTATTCCATTCATTTACA
>NW_026669251.1:0-1123 GCF_009828535.3 Hylobates moloch | reverse complement strand
TCCTGTTGCTATTCTAGTCATTTCTTATGAAAGCCTAGTTAGAAAAATAAGAGATCAACACATATGGTTACTAAATTCTTCAGAAGTTGTTTTGTACTAAAGCATAGGGACTTATGTTTGGGGAAATAAACCACTGATATCCCTCCAGAAATGTGTTTTGAAAAGTCAAATACATGTTACTATTTACAGCTATTTAAAAAGCTCATTGGTCACAGTGTATCTTATAAGGAAATATTTTTGTATTGTATCCATTTCTGTACCATAAGTAGCGAATTATGTAATAAATGCAAAGAACAAGTTGCATTTTCAGAGATTGAAGTGGAGCCAAATGCTTGCTTTTAAATTCAATTCCAAGGAAAGATCTGCTAACTCATAATACAGAGAATGCATCCATAGCAATGAAGCCAAGTACAGCAACTAAAATTAATTTCAATATAAAACAAAAATAAAACTCACAGGTATTGTGTAAACTACTTCAAATTGTTATTAATGCTAATAATTCTAAAATAAAATATTAAAAAACAATTATGTAACAGGTTTTAAAGTAGTCACAATACAATTATAAATACAAAATATAATAATCAAATATAATAAAAATGATGTGATTTATGATGAATTCACATAACTGTGCTTTGACTTCTTGGTAACAGGCAGAAGTTGTCATCCCAGCCTTTAAAAATAATTGTCTAATTTCTGAAAATCAAAACTTGTAAATACGAACTTATTTCACAGGAGAAAATAGTTAAATCCATATTCCTCTTCGTTTAAATCCTTGTTGCTCTTCATTCATTGGTTATTTAAGCAATCACAACACATCATGGCAGCAAATATACATGAAAAAATTTTAAATGATTTGCTTATTGAGGTAGACATTAATAAGTCTTGTCCATGCTATGGAATTATTTTAAGATTTTAATTCCTATTTCTAAATACTTTATCATAATTTTCCCAATTTTTCATTTCAATAATATAGATAACAACCCTTGCTAGAAACAAAAGGTACACTCTTTTTTTCTTTTTTCCTTAAAAGCCTATCCTAAATAGCTCCAAAAATGATCTGGTAATTAGAAAAAAGATAATGCAAACTTCAATTGTTTTCCCATTTCTGTACAGCAAGCACAGA
>NW_026669250.1:903-1123 GCF_009828535.3 Hylobates moloch | reverse complement strand
GAGTCCACAACTTAGCCCATAACAAGCACCCAGGCTGCTTTTGTGTGGGAGTTTATCATGTAGACAAAGAGTAGAAGTGTCACAGACAAAAAATAGCTCAGACATTAAAATTATTTTTTATTATTTATTTATTTATTGAGACGGAGTCTGTCACCCAGGCTGGAGTGCAGTGGCACGATCTTGGCTCACTGCAACCTCCGCCTCCTGGATTCAAGTGATT
>NW_026669250.1:0-893 GCF_009828535.3 Hylobates moloch | reverse complement strand
GGATGAAGCTGCCTCGGGGTGTGCTTGGGCGCCATCCGAGGGGGAGTTTCTTGCACACATCCTCCGCACTCTTACTCTCCTCCCCCCAGGAGCAAGCACGTTCTCTGGAGTGGTGTCGGGACTCCCAGCAGCCATGGGGGCTCTTGCCTCGGCCATACCTGCACTAAGGGAGGTGGGCTTGGTGTCTCCTTTCCCTCTCAGAAGTGGGTCCCAAAGGAGGCTTCTGTGCCAGGAGCTGGGCAGTGTTGGCGGAAGGGAAAGGCCAGACGGAGTGACCTGCCATGCGCACGAGTCACGCTGCTCTGAGCAAGTCTCCGCCTCAGCTGCATTCTCACCCGGTTACTTAGTTGCTCTGAAGAGGTGCGGAGAGCAGAGTCCAGCGTCCAGCCCGAGGCAGCCACCAGGGAGGCCGTGGGTGTAGTGGGAGAGCCGCAGCCCAGCCTGTGCCGGGGTTCCTCCTCTACGGGCCGCCGCGGGAGGCTGTGTGTGTGCTGGGGGCCGTGGCTCTGCTCCTCTGAGTGGCCCTGCTGTTTTCGGATGGGACTCGGCCCTTCTTGGGGTATTGTCCTCTCTCCTTCCTTCCCGCCCTGCAGGCAGGGTGGGAATCACAGGGTGGCTGTGTGTTGGGGCCGGGCCAGTGGCCCTGTGTATGAGAAGGCTGAGCAGGGGGAGCACAGCCCCGTCTCCCCGCACCTCCCGCCTCCCTGCACCCCCCACCTCCCCGTGCCCCCGCCTCCCCGCGGACCATGGTGCTCTTGGGTTTGACTTTGGTCTCTGGGTTGGGCTGTTCCGGAGTCACCCCACTCCAGCCAGGCCTCGTCACCTCACAAGGCTGTGGGTCTGGGTGCCCAGGCGTCGCCGCCTCCTTTATCCTCTCTCCCCGGCCTGGCTGC
>NW_026669249.1:0-1123 GCF_009828535.3 Hylobates moloch | reverse complement strand
CCCTGGCTATGCATAGTCCCCTGTCCCCGGTGCTGTTTGCTGGAAGCCAGTGTTTCTTGAAAAGGCTAAGACTCGGGAACAGATTCCCCCACAAAACGGTAGCATTGCTCTAGTGCATTAATAATCATCCCGTGATAACTTAACCCACACTTTCTACTTTCTATATGTAGGTGTGTCTGTATGTGTATAGACCTGCATCTATATGTCTATAGCTACACCTGTACCTACCTCTACACGGACACCTACACCTGTACCTACACCTACATCTACAGCTATGTCTATATGTCTATATCTGCACCTATACCTGCTTCTCCACCGACACCTATACATACACTTGTACCTACACCTATATCTACACCTACACCTACATCTGTATCTATACGTCTATATATATATACCTACCTCTACACTTACACCTATACCTACACCTGCATCTATGTCTATGTCTGTATCTGTACCTACATCTACACTTATACCTACATCTATACCTACGCACATAGCTACACCTATATCTATACCTATATCTATACATATATCTACACCTTCACCTACCTCTACATCTATACCTATAGCCGTGCCCTTATCTATGTCTATACCTATACAGACACCTACCTCTACATCTATACCTACACCTTTGTCACCTATGGTGACACCTCACCTACACCTGCATCTACACCTACACCTACACCTATACCTACACCTGCATCTACACCTACACCTACACCTATACCTACACCTGCATCTACACCTACACCTATACCTACACCTACATCTATACCCACAGCTATACCTCTATTAATATATCCACACCTACCCCTACACCTGCATCTCTCTCTCTGTTTCTCTCTATCTCTGTCTCTACCTCTATCATCTCTATCATCTCTATCTCTGTCTCTATCTCTATCTATCTCTATCATCTTTATCTTTATTTCTGTCTCTATATCTCTCTCCATCTCTAGATCTGTCTCCATCTCTATCTCTGTCTCTATCTCTGTCTCTATATCTGTCTCTATCTCTATATCTCTCTCCATCTCTAGATCTGTCTCCATCTCTATCTCTATCTGTCTCTATCTCTATCTCTATATCTGTCTCTATCTCTATATCTCTCTCCATCTCTAGATCT
>NW_026669248.1:0-1123 GCF_009828535.3 Hylobates moloch | reverse complement strand
CCAGCCTGGGCGACAGAGCAAGACTGTCTCAACAACAACAACAACAACAACAAAAAAACCCCACCAAAAACCCCTATGGCAGAGATATGATCATTAGCATACGTGTAAAAGTTGTGGAAAGTTCTGTGAATCACCATCAACATCATGACCAGATATTTATCAGAAGAGCTTGACCAGTCATTTGCTCAGTGAGTATTTATAGATTTTTTTACTCACTGTGACGAAGCAGTGGGTTAGACAGTGTCTCCTTCCCCAAATTCATGTTCATGCTGTCCTTAAGAATGAGAGTTTATTTGGAAATAGGGTCGTTGCAGGTGTTATCTTAAGGTAAAGATCTTGAGATGAGATCATCCTGGAGTTGGGTGGGTCCTAAATGCAATGACAGGCATCCTTCTAAGAGACAGGAGACACAGACACAGAGGAGGAGGCCACGTGGAGATGGAGGCAGAGTCTGGGGTGAAGCAGCCACAAGCCCAGGGATGCCTGGAGCCCCCAGGAGCTGGGAGAGGCAGGAAGGATCCTCCCCTAGAGCTTCAAAAAGGAACGAAACCAAATTGCAGTGGATTGAATGGGGATCCCCCAAAGACACGTCCAGGTCCTAAACCTTAGAATCCGTGAATAGGACCTCATTTGGAAATAGGGTCTTTGCAGATGTGATTAAGGGAAGGATCTCAAAATGAAATCGTCTTGCATTGGGGTTGGACTCTAAATCCAGTGAGGGGTGACCCCATCACAGACAGAAGAGGAGACACAGACACAGAGGAGAAGGCCACGTGGAGATGGAGGCAGAGACTGCAGTGATGGGGCCACAAGCCCAGGGATGCCTGGAGCCCCCAGGAGCTGGGAGAGGCAGGAAGGACCCTCCCCTAGAGCCTCCAGAGGGAACACAGCTGTGTCCATACACTGATCTCAGACTCCTGGTCTCCAGGACTGGGAGACAATAAATGTGTGTTGTTTTAGCCCCTAGTTTGTAAGGAATTTACTGCTTCTTAATAAGAAATCTACAGCAAAAAGGCCGGGCGCGGTGGCTCACGCTTGTAATCCCAGCACTTTGGGAGGCCGAGGCGGGCGGATCACGAGGTCAGGAGATCGAGACCACGGTGAAACCCCGTCTCTACTAAAG
>NW_026669247.1:0-1123 GCF_009828535.3 Hylobates moloch | reverse complement strand
TCATATTTTGGGTGTCACGTCTGCATTACTAATGCTGCATTTGTCTTTCGAGGCTGCGGTGTGGATCTCACATTGCAGCAGCCTCACAATGGCTGGGGAGAACCTCGGTGGGCAGGATTCAGAGGGGCTTCTGGTTTCCCATTTTCCACACTGAACCCTTCTAACTGGTCTCTGACCCTGATTATTCAGGGCTGCAAACAGGAAGGATTTTACTCACCGTCGATACGGCCCGAGTTGTCCCAAATCAAGGCAGTGTTCCCAAGGTCTGTGCTGAGAACGCTGCTCTGCCTTCGCTGCGTCCCCCGGGTCTGTGCTGAGCAGAACGCAGCTCCGCCCTCGAGGTGCTGCCGGCCTGCCCGGGTCTGTGCTCAGGAGAATACTGGTCCGCCCTCGCTGTACCTCCAACGTGTGTGCAGAGGAGAACTAAGCTGCGCCCTCGCGATGCTCGCTGTGCGCCCCCCTCTGAGCCTGCGCTGGCGCTGTGCGCCCCCCTCTGCGCCTGCGCCGGGGCTGTGCGGGGAGGGGTGGGGGGGCCCGCGCCTGCGCCGGCTCTGTGCGGCACCCCCCTCCCCCCCGTCTGCGCCTGCGCCGGCGCTGTGCGCCCCCCTCTGCGCCTGCGCTGGCACTGTGCCTTTGCGAGGACGGAGCTGCGCTCTTCTCAGCACAGACCCGGAGAGAATCGCGAGGGCAGAGCTGAGTTCTCCTCTGCACAGGCTTCGGAGGTACAGCGAAGGCAGACCAGTGTTCTCCTCAGCACAGACCCGGGCAGGCCAGCGGCACCGCGAGGGCGGAGCTGCGTTCTGCTCAGCACAGACCCGGGAGACACCGCAAAGGCAGAGCAGCGTTCCTCAGCACAGACCTTGTGGACACTGCCTCGCTTTGGGACAACTTGGGGCCGCATCGACGGTGAGTAAAATCCTTCCTGTTTGCAGCCCTGAATAATCAGGGTCAGAGACCAGTTAGAAGGGTTCAGTGTGGAAAACGGGAAACCAAAAGCACCTCTGAATCCTGCCCACCGAGGTTCTCCCCAGCCATTGTAAGGCTGCCGCAATGTGAGATCCACACCGCAGACTCGGAAGACAAATGCAGCATTAGTAATGCAGACGTGACACCCAAAATATGA
>NW_026669246.1:0-1123 GCF_009828535.3 Hylobates moloch | reverse complement strand
GTAGTCAATTATGTGTTCCTTTTGCTTTGTAGTGTCTCCTGAGCAACCGCCTTTATTCACGGTAAACATATTTTCTTTAATTATTAACAAAATGCTCTGTGATATATACATGATATGTTAATCATTATGTTGTCAAACCCATTCAGCAGCATATGGTGAAAGACAGAGATCACATTTCAACTAGATTCTTAGGAAGTATGGATTCACTAACTTCCAGCGAAGGTAAATTTGCCACTACAAATTTCATTCTAGAAAATGTAGATGAAAATATTGAAAATGCTCATAGTTTTTTGATTCCCACTTTTTTCCAAATGAGATGGAAGGATTTGATGTAAATATGCTGATGTTCTTGTTAATATCTTTGTTTATAAGATGATATTTAAGGTATAAGGCAGACATTTTACACTGTGAGCTCTAGCCCAAATGCTTTTCCTTTAAAGTTGTCATCATCTAAAGATCCCAGTTTTCAATTCCTGTGCATGCATTAAGAAATATATTTCTTGATTGTTTTGCTTCCACAGTCAGTTTGACGTGTAGTGCATCGCATTTTGCTAACATGAAGCACCTATCCTATTGTCGATGTGTGACCCCTACAGAGAGAAGAATTGAGTCCCTGTGGTTTACTCTCATTCTTCCACCTTCTGCTTCCGGTAATCTCTGAAGCAACAATTCACAGTAAAGTGCACAGTAAAGTGCACAAATGCAAGGGATTTGAGGAGATGTATTTTGAAACTAAATATTTTCAGTGCTTCAAAATTGATTGCAATACTCTTCTCTCTTCTTCTAGAGAAAAGCTATACCTGCTGACGTTACAATTGTTTTAGAACTTCAACTCCTTTATGTCAGTGTTGTTACATTGAGAATCTTTACTTAATCACATCTTCTGATTACCAGATTGAGTTTCTGCATGTGTGTGTGTGTGTGTGTATCTCTGATTAAAAATGAATAAAATGATTGAAGATGGCCAAATAGGAACAGCTCCGGTCTCCAGCTCCTAGCCCCAGCGACACAGAAGACGGGTGATTTCTGCATTTCTGCTTGAGGTACCGGTTTCATCTCACTAGGGAGTGCCTAACAGTGGGTGCAGGACAGTCGGTGAAGCGCACTGTGCGCGAGCCGAAGC
>NW_026669245.1:0-1123 GCF_009828535.3 Hylobates moloch | reverse complement strand
GACTACAGGCAGGCACCACCATGCCCAGCTAATTTTTGTGTTTTTGGTAAAGACAGGTTTTTATCGTGTTGCCCAGGCTGGTCTCAAACTCTTGGGTTCAAGTGATATGCTCACCTTGGCCTCCCAAAGTGCTGGAATTACAGGTGTAAGCCCCACCATGTCTGGCCTATCGCCTTCATTCTTTTTCTACCTTCGATAGTAATAAAATTATTATTCTACATTTACAATATATTTCACAGTTTACAACTGATTCACTAACATATTTGACTGAATATCCTAGAAGTATCCTGCGAGGGGCGAGTCTCTCAATTTAACTGTATCTGAGCTCACAGGTGATGGGCCCACCTCTGCACTTAAATTATCTTTTCAGTGTACCAAAGATACTCTGTGCTCTTACCTAACCACGTAGCCATGGATAAAAGAAATGATCTTCAACTTTTTTTTCTTCCTTATTTTCCTTCTGAGGAGGCTTTTTAGATGTTTTGTTCTCCTAATGACCCTGCCTCTGAAATTTTAACACCACAGATATACTATCTACCAATTTATGTATTTTATTTTATCAGTATTAGTCCATTCTCACACTACTATAAAGAAATACCTGAGACTGGGTAATTTATAAAGAAAAGAGACTTATTTGGCTCACAGTTCCGAAGGCTGTACAGGAAGCATAGCAGCTTCTGCTTCTGGTGGAGGCGGGCAGTCTCAGGAAGCTTCCAATCGTGGCACAAGGCAAACTATGTAAAAAACCTAACAATACATATGCTTCATAGTTGGTCTTAACAATAGTAAGCCCACTCCCCTTACCTAAATAATGTGTGTTTAGATAAGTATTTTTACTGAATTGAATGTTTAGATTAAACCAAAGCATCCTTATACATGAGAACCAAATATTATTTTTCTGTTTAATTTATAGGGAGAAACGTACATACTTGCTTTTAGGTCATTTTATTTTTAAGCACCAGAAATAATCAGATTGGAGTTGGTCCTCATGAGAGACTCTTGACGATGGGTGCAAAGGGATGTCTTAATATTCTTCAAAATTCTTTACAAACCAGCAGGACTTCATCCACTGAGACTGCCAGGTTTACTTACATTTCTTCTTTTAGTTTTACACCTTCCAAGT
>NW_026669244.1:0-1123 GCF_009828535.3 Hylobates moloch | reverse complement strand
TATATATATATATATATATATATAAAACTTTGCACACAGAATTCATGGAATGGGAAATAAAAAAAGTAAGCAGAGGCCAGTTTAGATTACAAGAAGCATAACAACCAAAGTTAGCACATGAAGATTTTTTGGATCCAGATTTAAAGCAAAATTTTTCAGATAATGAGAAAATGAGATACTGTCCATGTAAGAGTGAGAAACTTGGCTGGGTGTGGTGGCTCATGCCTGTAATCCCAGCACTTTGGGAGGCCGAGGTGGGAGGATCACCTGAGGTCAGGAGTTCAAGACCAGCCTGGCCAATATGGCAAAACCCCGTCTCTACTAAAAATAGAAAAATTAGCCAGGCGTGGTGGCATGTGCCTGTAATCCCAGCTACTCAGGAGGCTGAGGCAGGAGAATTGCTGGAGCACAGGGGGCAGAGGCTGCAGTGAGCCGAGATTACGCCATTGTACTCCAGCCTGGGTGACAGTACAAGACTCTGTCTCAAAAAAAAAAAAAAAAGAAAAAGAAAAGAGTGCAGAAACTCAACTAAGGGCTGCATATGAGCTGACACCAAAAAAATCATTGTCAATTTTGTCAGATGTGATGAGATACTGGCTGTGTAGGAATACGTGAATGCTGTTCGGGGATGCACACTGAACAGATAAAATGATGTGATGACTGATGTGCTTTGCAATATTCCTGCAAAGGGAGGTAAAGGAATAGAACAAAATGTGGGACAATCTTAAAGATCACAGAAATTGAGAAATGGGTATTTTAGTGGTCATTGTACTATTTTCTCTACTTTTGAATAGCTATAAAAATTGTGATTTAAAAATGTAAAATAAAACAGCCAGGTGCTGTGACTCATACCCGTAATCCCAGCACTGTGGAAGGCTGAGGCAGGTGGATCACATGAGTCAGGATTTCGAGACCAGCCTGGCCAACATGGTGAAAGCCTGTCTCTACCAAAAATACAAAAAACAAACAAACAAAAAATCAGCCGGGTATGGTGGCAGGCACCTGTAATCCCAGCTACTCAGGGGGCTGAGGCAAGAGAATCCAGGAGGCAGAGGCTGAAGTGAGCTGAGATTTTGCCACTGCACTCCAGCCTGGGTGACAGAGTGAGAATCCACCTCAAAAA
>NW_026669243.1:0-1123 GCF_009828535.3 Hylobates moloch | reverse complement strand
ACCAGGACGCCCGCGATGCAGCTGGTGCCCTCCAGGTAGCGCTTGACTGAGTCCATCTCCGTCACCTCCTGCAGCGTCTTAGTGCCCTGGGCCAGGTCCCGCAGGGTCTCGGGGCCCAGGATGCCGGACGTGTGCAGCTCGGAGGCGGACACCTGGCGCCTCAGGCCGCGGAAGGACACCTTGCTGAGCCGCTCCTCGGTCTCCTCGATGACCCGGCTGAGGACGGCGACGAGGTCGGGCAGGCCCAGGGCGCCGGCCGCGTGCTGGGCCAGGAGCTCGTCTCGGCGGGCCTCGCTCAGGTACGAGGAGAAGAGGACGTCCCACACGGAGACCGGCCGCCCCTGGAACTGCCCGCGCTGCACCTCCATGGTGGCACCACGCAGGGTCTGCTCCTGGCGGCGGGCGGCGGCAGCGGCCTCCTCGGCCTCGCCCTCGCCCTCGCCCGGGGAGCGCCCCGAGTCGCCGTCCCCTCGCCCGGCTGGCCCTGGCTCCCACGGGGTGCGCGAGGCGTCCTGGAGCTGCGGCCGGGCCCCGGGGGCCTCCTCGGCCTCCTCGATGATGGCGGTCAGCCGGCGGGTCAGTGCGGGCAAGGCCAGAGTCCCTGAGCCAAACTCGGCCAGCAGCTCCTCCCGGGCGGCCCCGCTCACGTAGCCGGACGCCAGCACGTCCCACACGGGCACCGTGCGCCCCCGGAGGCGGCCCACCTTGACCTCCATGGTGGCCGCACGCAGGGCCTCCTGGGGGTCTGGGCGCGGGCTCCCGGCCTCGGCCTCGGCCTGGGCCTGGGCCAGCAGCGAGGTGAGGGTGGCGCCCAGCTCCTCCACGGTCAGCGTGCCCGCCCGGTATCTGCTCAGCAGGTCCTGGCGCCGGTCCTCGGACACCTCGCGGTAGAAGAGGAGCTCCCAGACGGAGACGCTTTGGCCCTGGAGGGCACCCGAGCCTGGCGTCACGCGGGCGTCGCGCAGGGCACAGCGCAGCTCCTCGTTCAGCTGGTGCACGGCAGAGCCCCGGCCTGCCAGCTGCAGCATGTAGAGCCCGGTGTCCGGGTCGCGCACGCAGCGGCGCAGCAGCTGCACGTACGTGAGGTTCTCGTGCGTGTTGGGGTCGAAGAAGCCCTTGGTGT
>NW_026669242.1:0-1123 GCF_009828535.3 Hylobates moloch | reverse complement strand
CCTTACACCTTATACAAAAATTAATTCAAGATGGATTAAAGACTTACTTGTTAGACCTAAAACCATTAAAACCCTACAAGAAAACCTAGGCAATACCATTCAGGACATAGGCGTGGGCAAGGACTTCATGTCTAAAACACCAAAAGCAATGGCAACAAAAGCCAAAATTGACAAATGGGATCTCATTAAACTAAAGAGCTTCTGCACAGCAAAAGAAACTACCATCAGAGTGAACAGGCAACCTACAGAATGGGAGAAAATTTTTGCAAGCTACTCATCTGACAAAGGGCTAATATCCAGAATCTACAATGAACTCAAACAAATTTACAATGAAAAAACCCCATCAAAAAGTGGGTGAAGGACATGAACAGACACTTCTCAAAAGAAGACATTTATGCAGCCAAAAAACACATGAAAAAAATGCTCATCACCACTGACCATCAGAGAAATGCAAATCAAAACCACAGTGAGATACCATCTCACACCACTTAGTATGGCCATCATTAAAAAGTCAGGAAACAACAGGTGCTGGAGAGGAGGTGGAGAAATAGGAACACTTTTACACTGTTGGTGGGACTGTAAACTAGTTCATCCATTGTGGAAGTCAGTGTGGCGATTCCTCAGGGATCTAGAACTAGAAATACCATTTGACCCAGCCATCCCATTACTGGGTATATACCCAAAGGACTACAAATCATGTTGCTATAAAGACACGTGCATACATATGTTTATTGCGACACTATTTACAATAGCAAAGACTTGGAACCAACCCAAATGTCCAACAATGATAGACTGGATTAAGAAAATGTGGCACATATACACCATGGAATACTATGCAGCCATAAAAAATGATGAGTTCGTGTCCTTTGTAGGGACATGGATGAAACTGGAAAACATCATTCTCAGTAAACTATCGCAAGGACATAAAACCAAACACCGCATGTTCTCACTCATAGTTGGGGATTGAACAATGAGAACTCATGGACACAGGAAGGGGAACATCACACTCCGGGTACTGTTGTGGGGTGGGGGGAGGGGGGAGGGAGAGCATTAGGACATATACCTAATGCTAAATGACGAGTTAATGGGTGCAGCAAAACAACATGGCACATGGATACATATG
>NW_026669241.1:0-1123 GCF_009828535.3 Hylobates moloch | reverse complement strand
GTTTTGAAACCCTCTTTCGGTAGTAACTGCAAGGGGACATTCAGAGCACTATGGGGCCTACAGTGGAAAAAGGAATATCGTCAAATAAAAACTACGCAGAATCATTCTGCCCAGATTCATCGTTCTGTTCTCTGCATTCAAATAACAGAGTTGAACCTTACTGTTGATTGTTAAGTTCTGAAACACTCTTTCTGTAGAAACTGCAAGCGGAAATTCCGGGCGTTTAGGGGCATTGAGTGGAATAAGGAATGTCTTCAAATAAAAACTACACAGAATCATTCTGCAAAATTTCATTCTGTTCTGTGCATTCAACTAACAGAGTTGAACTTTTCTGTTGATTGAGAAGTTCTGAAACACTCTTTCTGTAGAAACTGCAAGCGGACTTACGGAGCACTAAGGGGCCTATAGTGGAAAAAGAAATATCTTCTAATAAAAAAAACACAGAAGCATTCTGCGAAACTTTTTTCTGATCTGTGCATTCAAATAGCAGAGGTGAACCTTACATTTGATTGAGAAGTTGTGTAACTCTCTTTCTGTAGAAACTGCAAGCGGACATTCCGAGCGCTAAGAGGCCTATAGTGGAAAAAGGAATATCTTCAAGTAAAACTACGCAGAAGCATTCTGCCAAACTTCTTTCTGTTCTGTGCATTCAAGTAACAGAGTTGATCCCTACTGTTGATTGAGAAGTTCTGAAACACTCTTTCTGTAGAAACTGCAAGGGGACATTCGGAGCGCTAAGGTGCCTACAGTGGAACAAGGTATATCTTGAAAAAAAAACTACACAGAATCATTCTGCCAAACTTCTGTCTGTTCTGTGCATTCAACTAAAAGAGTTGAAACTTACAGTTGATTGAGAATTTCTGAAACACACTTTCTGTAGAAACTGCAAGCGGACATTCGGAGCTCTGCAGGCCAGTAGTGGAAAAGGGTATATCTTCAACTTTAACCTACACAGAAGCATTCTGTGAAACTTCTTTCTGATCTGTTCATTCAACTAGCAGAGTTGAAACTTACTTTTGATTGAGGAGTTTTGAAACACTCTTTCTGTAGGAAGTGCAAGAGGAAATTTGGAGCGCTAACAGTCCTATAGTGGAAAAAGGGACATCTTCAAAGAAAAATTACA
>NW_026669240.1:0-1124 GCF_009828535.3 Hylobates moloch | reverse complement strand
TAGTGCCATATTTTATATTTTTTGATTTCTAATTATGTTTTGATGTCCAATCAATAGACAGAAGTATTATCTTAATTTGCAGTTTCCTAATTACTAAAGGGTTGTTCATCTGTTCATATGATTTTCGGTCATTCCTGTTCCCTCCTTTGTGAAGTGCCTATTCATGCCTCTGTGTCCATTCTTGATTTGGGTGTTTATCTTTTGCATATTGATTCATTCACATTCTTTAAATTCTGAATACTAATCCTTTATCAATTGTTGCAAATATCTTCTTGCATGGTGTGGCTTGTTTTTTCACTCTGTTTGTTGTCTCTTAGTAAAGCAAAAGCTGTTCATTTTAATCCAGTTGTCATTTTCTTTTTCTTTCTTTTTTCTTTTGTTGTTGGTTTTTTTTTGTTTGTTTTATTGTTTTGTTTTGTTTTGAGACAGAGTCTCACTCTGTTGCCTAGAGTTCCACTCTGTTGCCCAGGCTGGACTGCAGTGCTGTGATCTCGGCTCAGAGATCCATACCACATTATCTTAATGACTATATAGGGGAAGACTGTATTACTGTCCATAACTGTCCGTTTCCATTTAAGGGAAGGACTGTGTTCCCTGCCATGTTTGTGGCAGATTTTGATTGACCAATGGTTTTTAATCTGGATACAGTCTCAACTTTTCTATTTTTAATTTTGTTGCCTGTGTTTTTGGTGCCATATCCAAAAAAATCCCCAAATCTAATGTCATAAAAGTTAATGTTTTCTACTAAGAGTTTAAAAGTTTTAGCCTTGGCCGGGCGCGGTGGCTGACGCTTGTAATCCCAGCACTTTGGGAGGCCGGGGCGGGCGGATCAGGAGGTCAGGAGATCGAGACCATGGTGAAACCCCATCTCTACTAAAAAATACAAAAAATTAGCCGGGCGTGGTGGCAGGCGCCTGTGGTCCCAGCTACTCGGAGAGGCTGAGGCAGGAGAATGGCGTGAACCCGGGAGGCGGAGCTTGCAGTGAGCCGAGATTGCGCCACTGCACTCCAGCCTGGGCGACAGAGCGAGACT
The DNA here is from genome assembly GCF_009828535.3 of Hylobates moloch. Taxonomy (NCBI): domain Eukaryota; kingdom Metazoa; phylum Chordata; class Mammalia; order Primates; family Hylobatidae; genus Hylobates; species Hylobates moloch. The sequence continues at coordinate 91 of NW_026669240.1, read as the reverse complement.
CCGTCTCAAAAAAATATATATAAATAAATAAATAAAAATAAAAAAAAGTTTTAGCCTTTACATTTAGGTCTTTGACCCATTTTGAGTTAAT
>NW_026669239.1:0-1124 GCF_009828535.3 Hylobates moloch | reverse complement strand
AGAGTGTTTCAGAACTGCTCAATCAAAAGTTAAGTTCAAGTCTGTTATTTGAATGCACAGAACAAAAAGCAGTGTCACAGAACGCTTCTGTGTAGTTTTTATTTGAAGATATTCCTTTTTACATTATAGTCCCCTTAAGCGCTCCGAATCTCCGCTTGCAGTTTCTTCACAAAGAGTGTTTCAGAACTGTTCCATCAAAGGTAAGTTTCAACTCTGTTAGTTGAATGACCAGAACAGAAAGCTGTTTACCAGAATGGTTCTGTGTAGTTTTTCTTGGAGATATTGCTTTTTAGATTACAAGCCCCTTAGCGCTCTGAATGTCCACTTGCAGTTTCAACAGAAAGAGTGTTTCAGAACTCCTGAATCAAAAGTAAGGTTCAACCCTGCTATTTGAATGCACACAACAGAAAGGAGTTTCACAGAATGCTTCTCTGTAGGTTTTATTTGAAGATACTCCTTTTTCCACAATAGGCCCCTTAGGGCTGCGAATGTCCAATTGCAGTCTCTACAGAAAGAGTGTTTCAGAACTGCTCAAGCAAAAGTTAAGTTCAAGTCTGTTAGTTGAATGCACAGAAAAAAAGCAGTTTCAAAGACTGCTTCTGTGTAGTTTTTATTTGAAGATATTCCTTTTTCCACTAGAGGCCCCTTAGCCTCCAGAATGTCCACTTGCAGTATCTTCAGAAAGACTGGTTCAGAACTGCTCAATCAAAATTAAGGTTCAACTCTGTTAGTTGAATGCACAGAACATAAAGCAGTTTCACCGAATGCTTCCGTGTACTATTTATTTGTAGATATTCCTTTTTCCATTATAGGCCCCTTAGCGCTCTGAATCTCCACTTGCAGTTTCTACAGAAAGAGTGTTTCAGAACTCTTCAACCAAAAGTAAGTTTCAACACTGCTCGTTGAATGCACAGAACAGAAAGAAGTTTCACAGAATGCTTCCTTGTAGGTTTTATTTGAAGACATAGCTTTTTTCACTGTAGGCCCCTCAGCGGTCAGAATGTCCACTTGCAGTTTCTACAGAAAGAGTGTCTCAGAACTGCTCAATCAAAAGTAAGGTTGAGCTCTGTTAGTTGAATGCGCAGAACAGAAAGCAATTTCACAGAATGCTTCTCTGTAGTTTT
>NW_026669238.1:0-1124 GCF_009828535.3 Hylobates moloch | reverse complement strand
AAACCATCCTCCTGCCTCAGCCTCCCAGAGCACTGGGATCACAGGCATGAGATACTGTGCCTGATCTATAGTCTTAAAAATATATATGTTTGTACAAGTTGTTATTGAGCTTGCTTTTATTTATTTAAGGTAATCTACAGTGATGTTTTAAAATTGAGAATATGTGTCAGCTGAAGATTATTACTGCATTTTAAAAGTATTCTTGGCAGAATGCGTGGCTCATGCCTGTAAGCTCAGCAGTTTGGGAGGTTGAAGCAGGAGGACTGCTTGAGCCCAGGAGTTTGAGACCAGCCTAGGCAACATAGTAAGACCCCATCTTTAAAAAAAAAATATCCAAGTGTGGTGGCATGTGCCAGTAGTTCCAGCTACTGGGGAGGCTGAGATGGGAGGATAATTTGAACCCAGGAGTTTGAGGCTGCCATGAGCTGTGATCACACCAATTCACACCAGTGCATTCTAGCCTGGGTGACAGAGTGAGATCTTGTCTCAAAATAAAATGAAATAAAATAAAACTTACCAGGCTGGGTGCGGTGGCTCATGCCTGTAATCTCAGCACTTTGGAAGGCTGAGGCAGGTGGATCTCTTGAGCCTAGGAGTTCAAGACCAGCCTGGGCAACATGGCAAAACCACATCTCTACAAAAAATAGAAAAATTAGCAGGGCTTATGCTTATGGGCAACCTGCAGTCCCAGCTACTTGGGAGGCTGAGGTGTAAGGATCACCTGAGCCCAGGAACTCAAGGCTACTGTGAACAGAGATTCCGCCACTGCACTCCAGCCTAGGTGACAGAGTGAGACCCTGTCTAAAAAAAAAAAAAAAAAAAAAAGACTTATCAGGTTCAAGTTCAACAGAGCTTAAAGGTTAAACAAACAAAAAAAATAAGAAAAAACAAAATGGAAAACTTATCAGAGTAATTCAGGAATGGGCTGTCTTCTCCCTCTTTGGCCCCCCTTTTTTGTATAGTCACTGTAGATTTTTTTTGTATATCACTGTAGATTACATTAAATAAAAGCAAGCTCAATAACAACTTGTATAAACATACATATTTTTAAGACTATAGATCAGGCACAGTATCTCGTGCCTGTGATCCCAGTGCTCTGGGAGGCTGAGGCAGGAGGATGGTTT
>NW_026669237.1:0-1124 GCF_009828535.3 Hylobates moloch | reverse complement strand
CTCTTGGTTTTTTGTCAGCAGTCTTATGGACAGACAACAAAAAGGAAGAAAAAGATCTATCACCAGATGGAGAAAGGCATTAGCCATACATGACCTTTCAAGTGTTATGTTATCTTTTAGATCCACATAGGGGATATCTCTGTTGGATAAATGACAGAGCTCAAGATGTAGCCAGACTGCGTGCAACGTGTACAATAGTAAAATCTGAAAGAAAATGCAAACAAGCAAGCAACAGTGTCTGAACACATTAAGTCACAGAAAAAAGTCTGAAGTGTTTATTTGTGAATTTATCTAGAAGTTGAGGGTAGATGTAAGGAAGGTGAAAAGAGAAAAAAAAAATCCAGTTCCATCTTTTAATAAAAAGAGAACAATTTTTTTCTCATATTCTATTATTCTATTATAATGAGTCATTTGAATTTGTTTATTCAAGTCATTTATAGTCAGTTTCTTTCCAAATTAATTTTACCCCTTGAAATTACTCATTTTTTGCTGTATAAAGTGGGTAATGATATTTAATGCCAAAAAATTGCTATTATCATCTTTCTTTCTATCCCCAAAAGTTTACCCCTATCCTGGGCTGCCACATAGAAGACCATGACTATAAAATAATTTTCAGTCCTGCCAGTAGTGACAGGTAAATCTACATATACAAGGAAGTAAGAAGAAAAGAACATTGCTGACCATAACATGACAAATGAAAGAGCACTTTAAATCTTTATTGATAATTCAGCAACTTGTTCTAAATCCACACAGAAAAGCATACATATTATTTCTTCCCCTCCCTTGCAAAATAGCAAAATATAGAGAGAACACTTCAGAGGAGTGAAACAGCAAGGATGGGTAACACCATCTAGCCTCAATAAATGTATGCAGAGATTTTTTTTCACTTGTCATTTCAGGCTGAGATTCTAAGCCAGGCTCCTCCTCACCATTTTGCACTGAAGACTGGGTTTTCTGCCTTTCTCTGCTGCATCTTTGTGGGGGTCGAGCATCATTTGCAGGGGAACCTTCTGCCCAAGTCCACTTCCCATGAGACATGACTGACTACATCTCTGTCAACAGAAACTCCATGGGAAGAGGGATAGTGTAGACAGTGAGTCTTTCGTAGTGAAGATGGCATTTTT
>NW_026669236.1:0-1124 GCF_009828535.3 Hylobates moloch | reverse complement strand
CATGTTACTTGTATATGGTATAGAAAACCTAAATATCTTTAGTTCTGCTAATAAACAGTAATTTGAAGAACGATATTTCTTAAAAGTTATAAAATGGTTTTTATCTAAAAATACTGATACAAGACAGTTGAAAATCACTTTTTAGGGTTTTCACTGAAAATTGGGGCTCCTAAGACTTAATTACTAGATATGAGAGAAACAATTCTGCATACAGAGTGTATAAAAAGCAAGATAAGCTTTTCTTTTTTGAGAACGAGTCTTGTTCTGTTGCCCAGGCTGACATGCAGTGGCATGATCTCAGCTCACTGCAAACTCTGCCTCCCCGATTCAAGCGATTCACCTGCCTCAGCCTCCCAAGTAGCTGGGATTACAGGTGCTCGCAACCACACCCGACTAATTTTTGTATTTTTAGTAGAGACGGAGTTTCACCATGTTGGCCAGGCTGATCGCGAACCCCTGACCTCAAGTGATGCACCTGCCTCGGCCTCCCAAAGTGCTGGGATTACAGGCTTGTAAACATATGCTTTTGATGATAAAACTTATAAAGACATAAAAATGTGTTTTAATTTTTTTTGGTTTGAAGTTACTTAAAGATTTCAAATTGAAGAAGTAAAAAAAAAACTAGATAAAAATAGATAAATATAGAAAGTTGGGGGGAAATGCAAAACATAGGTTCACAAAAATCTGGGATTAAAAGATGACAACATTTGATAAATTTATTTATAAAGTTTTATTAAATTAAGTTTAGAGGCTGGGCGTGGGGGCTCACGCCTGTAAATAACAAAATTATCTTGCCAATTATGTCCAACTATGATAGTTTAAAGTCATTTCCACAGTAAATTGCTTAATTCTGAGGCAGTTTCTGAAAACTTTACAATCGTGCAATATCATGGAAGATTGTATCTTTAAGGAGGTTCATGAAAGGATGGAGAAGGCCTGAGAAGCACTCTTGAATACAGGGTTTTGGGAACTTTAGAATTATATTATTTGAACTGGGTAAGAATTCCCAGAACTTTAATGAAGAGACTGACTGGTTAATAAAACTTCTAACCCAAGCAGAATAAAAATCAATTGAATACCAAGAAAATATTTTGCCAGATTTTCATGCCAAATCAGCCAGTACT
>NW_026669235.1:0-1124 GCF_009828535.3 Hylobates moloch | reverse complement strand
GCACAATGGAATGGAAAGGAGAATGGAATGGAGAATGGAATGGAATGGAAAGGGGAATGGAATGCAGAATGCAATGGAATGGACGATAGAATGGAAATGGAATACAGAATGGAATGGAATGGAGTGGAGAACGGAATGTAGAATGCAATGGAATGGGGAATGGAATGCAGAATGGAATGGAATGGAGAATGGAAAGGAGAGAGGAATGGAATGGAGAATGGACTGGAGAATGGACTGGAGAATGAAATGGAATGGAGAATGGAATGGAATGGAGAATGGAAAGTAGAATGGAATGGAATGGAGAATGGACTGGAGAATGGAATGGTGAATGAAATGGAATGGAGAATGGAATGGAATGGAGAATGGAATGGAATGGACAATGGAATGGAATGGAGAATGGAATGGAAAATGGAATGGAATGGAGAATGGAATGGAATGGAGAATGGAATGGAGAATGGAATGGAATGGAGAATGGAATGGAAGGGAGAATGGAATGGAGAATTGAATGTAATGGAGAATGGAAAGGAGAATGGAATGGAATGGAGAATGGAATGGAGAGTGGAATGGAGAATGGAATGGAATGGAGAATGGAATGGAGAATGGAATGGAATGGAAAGGGGAATGGAATGCAGAATGCAATGGAATGGACGATAGAATGGAAATGGAATACAGAATGGAATGGAATGGAGTGGAGAACGGAATGTAGAATGCAATGGAATGGGGAATGGAATGGAGAATGGAATGGAATGGAGAATGGAAAGGAGAGAGGAATGGAATGGAGAATGGACTGGAGAATGGACTGGAGAATGAAATGGAATGGAGAATGGAATGGAATGGAGAATGGAAAGTAGAATGGAATGGAATGGAGAATGGACTGGAGAATGGAATGGTGAATGAAATGGAATGGAGAATGGAATGGAATGGAGAATGGAATGGAATGGACAATGGAATGGAATGGAGAATGGAATGGAAAATGGAATGGAATGGAGAATGGAATGGAATGGATAATGGAATGGAGAATGGAATGGAATGGAGAATGGAATGGAAGGGAGAATGGAATGGAGAATTGAATGTAATGGAGAATGGAAAGGAGAATGGAATGGAATGAAGAATGGAGTGCAGAA
>NW_026669234.1:0-1124 GCF_009828535.3 Hylobates moloch | reverse complement strand
GAGATGCAACGGTCCACAGAGATGAGGACCAGGAGGCAGTTACTGGCGGAGAAGGTGAGGAACACAAAACCGGTGTAGAGTTTGCAGGCCCACTCTCCGAGGAGCCACTGCCTGCAGGTAATATAGTACACGAGGATGGGCAGAGACAGTGAGAGCATGAAATCGGCAAGGGCCAGGTGGAAGAAGCAGACGGTGGAGACTGCGCGGGCCATACGGAAGACAGTCATCCACAGCACCAGCCCGTTGCCCAGCACTCCATCGACAAAGGACGCAGACAGGACAGCCATGGTCAGAGGGCGGAGGGACCCCACCTCTTCAGACAGGCATCCGGAAGCACGCATCTTCCTGGAACAGGAACGACCATGTGTCAGGGCCCCAGGTTGCCTGTCACCGCAGCCCCTAGTCCCCTCTGAGACCCCACTGATGATTTATTTCTCCATTTGATACATTTTATGGAATGATTATTATTATTACTCTTTTAGAGACAGGGTCACATTCTGACATTCTGTTACCCAGGCTGGAGTGCAATGGTACAATCACAGCTCACTGCAGCCTCCACCGCCTAGGCTCAAGAGATCCTCCCACCTCAGCTTCCTGGAGTAGCTGGGACTACAGGCACTTACCACCATGCCCGGCTAATTTTTTTTTTTTTGAGATGCAGTCTTGCTCTGTATCCCATGCTAGAGTGCAGTGGCCTGATCTCGGCTCACTGCAACCTCCACCTCCCAGGTTCGAGCAATTCTCCTGCCTCAGCCTCCCAAGTAGCTGCAACTACAGGCACACGCCACCACGCCTCGCTAATCTTTGTGTTTTTAGTATAGATGGGGTTTTATGATTTTGGCCAGGCTGGTCTCCAACTCCTGACTTCGTGATCCACCTGCCTCAGCCTCCAAAATGCTAGGATTACAGGTGTGAGCCATTGTGCCTGGCCTTAATTTTCTTTTCTGTAGAGATACGGTCTTGCTGTGTTGCCCAGGCTGGTCTTCAACTCCTGGCTTCAAGTGATCCTCCCACCTTGGCCTCCCAGAGTGCTGGGATTACAAGTGTGAGTCATTGAGCACAGCCTGAATGCTTTTTATGACCCAATAATACTGTTCTTTTTTCTTTCTTTCTTTTTTTTTTTT
>NW_026669233.1:0-1124 GCF_009828535.3 Hylobates moloch | reverse complement strand
ACACATGAAAAAAGCTCATCATCACTGGTCATTAGAGAAATGTAAATGAAAATCACAATGAGATACCATCTCACACAAGTTAGAATGGTGATCATTAAAAAGTCAGGAAACAACAGATGCTAGAGAGGATGTGGAGAAATAGGAACGCTTTTACACTGTTGGTGGGAGTGGAAACTAGTTTAACCATTGTGGAAGACAGTGTGGCGATTCCTCAAGGATCTACAACTAGAAATACCATTTAACCCAGCAATCCCATTACTGGGTATACACCCAAAGGATTATAAATCATTCTACTATAAGGACATATGCACATGTATGTTTATTGTGGCACTGTTCACAATAGCAAAGACTTGAAACCAACCAAAATGCCAATCAATGATAGACTCAGTAAAGAAAATGTGGCACATATACACCATGGAATACTATGCAGCCATAAAAAAGGATGAGTTCATGTCCTTTGCAGGGACATGGATGAAGCTGGAAACCATCATTCTCAGTCAACTAACACAGGAACAGAAAACCAAACACCGCATGTTTTCACTTATAAGTGGGAGTTGAACAATGAGAACACACGAACACTGGGGCAGGGGGGCATCACACACTGGTGACTGTCAGGGGGTTGGGGGCTGGGGGAGAGATAACATTAGGAGAAATACCTAATGTAGATGATGGGTTGATGGGTGCAGCAAACCACCATGGCACGTGTATACCTATGTAACAATCTGGCACGTTCTGCCCATATACCCCAGCACTTAAAGCAAAAAAAAAATGCTGAACTCTGTGAGATAGTAAAGACATTTAATTGCATAGAGAAAGAGTTACAGCATGTTTGCACCTCGATTGCAAAGATCTTACTCCCATCGGAACTAGTAATTTTTAATATGTCCCATTGTATCGGCATGTGGAATATAAAGTGCTTAGAATTAAAAAAGACTGCAGTTGACAAGGCCATGTAAGCAGACAATGAAATATTCCCAGAGTGATTAATGGGAAATATTTGGCAAACATAGTGAAATTACAAACATCCCCAGGAAAACTCAATTCTCAAAGTGAACTTTGAGAAATTGTATATCTAGGGATAGATTTCTTTTTTTTTTTCTTTTTTTTTTATTCTTTTTTTTTTT